>NW_024067796.1:0-300000 GCF_009389715.1 Phoenix dactylifera
GGGCTTCAGGCTAGTCTGCTCCCGGGATGATCATCGGGTTAGCCTGGCATCCGAGGGCCGAGCCTCGGAAATTCCGCTCGTTGGTCGGCCAAGGCTGGCGCAAGCCGAGGCGACCGGTCGGGGCTTCAGGCTAGTCTGCTCCCGGGATGATCATCGGGTTAGCCTGGCATCCGAGGGCCGAGCCTCGGGAAATTCCGCTCGTTGGTCGCGCGCCTGTTGCTTGCCGCTCGACGGGGTTTCTCCGTGGCAGCTGCGATCGTGTTTCTCCTCCTCTCCAAGCATCGCCTGGGGAACACCAGAAGGGCATTAAATGCTAATTGAGGCGTTACCTGGGAAATCGGATCGCCAGTTGCTGCTTGCAGGAGTGTCAGTTAAGCGGCCGCGATACGCGCGTTCTTCGAGGCGATGCGGCCTGGGCGCGAGCGGAGATACGTGGACCTAGGGGTACAGCCACCCGGAGTGTCCTGCACAAAAAATGCGATAAGGAGAATGACGCTTAGGAAATCGCGGGAAGATACGCCTCGAGAGCTGGAACGGCTCCGATTCAATGCGCCCGCATTTATTGGAGCCACCCGCATCGGACGACCGGGGGGCCACAGTTTGGCTATAAATATAGGTGCAGGTGCGATGGGAGCCTGCCAAGCCGGAGTGTTCAGGTTGCCATGGATCGTGGACCTCCTCTCCGGCGCGTGGCTGAGAGACCCCTGCTGGAGGAACGGGAGGCGCGCCCTTCACGACTTCCGCCAACTAGCCGTTTCATCTGGGATCAACAAGGAGGTTCTCCCCGGCGGAACTCCGCTCTAGGCGTTTCATCCGGGATCACGTCTCCCCTCCTTGAAGGTTCGGCCTCCCGATTGAGCTCCGCACCAGGCGCGATCCGGGACCGCGCCTCCATATGCTCTTTGAAGATTTTGTTGACGAGGCGCTGGTAAGTGGCGCCAGCATTCTTCAGACCGAAGGGCATTACCTTGTAACAGTACAGCCCCGGTCTGTTATAAAGGCAGTTTTCTCCTCGTCCTGTGGAGCCATCATTATTTGGTTGTAGCCGGAGAAGGCGTCCATGAAAGACAGCAGCCGATATCCGGAAGTCGCGTCGACCAGTTGGTCTATCCGCGGAAGCGGAAAGCTATCCTTGGGGCATGCCTTGTTCAGGTCGGTGTAGTCGACGCATATCCTCCACTTTCCGCTCGCCTTCCGGACAAGTACGACGTTTGCCAGCCATTCGGGGTAGCTGACCTCCCTTATGAATCCTGCCTCCAAGAGCTTGTCTACCTCCTGATCGACCACTCGGATCCGATCCGGGGCACAGTGTCTCTTCTTCTGTTTTACCGGTCGGTGGGTCGGGTCGACGTTGAGGGCGTGAGAAATGACCTCCGAGTCGATCCCAGGTACGTCGGCCGCCGACCAGGCAAACACATCGACATTGGCTCGGAGGAATTCCACCAACCGGCCCGAGCTCCCGGGTCGAGATTGGCGCCGACCCGGATCGTCCTGTCCGGGTGACCTTCCTCGAGGGGAACTTCGATCACACCCTCGGCCGGCTCCCCGTGCCGCAAGGCCACCTCGTCTCTGGCGTCGAGGGACTCGACGCTTAAGGCTTCTACGGGCTTCTTCCCTTTGAGAGTTGCTAGGAAACATTGCCTTGCGGTCGGTTGGTCACCTCGGACCTCTCCAATCCCGGCCGCCGTGGGGAACCGCATGAGCAAGTGGTACGTAGAGACCACCGCGCGAAGGGCGTTCAGCCCGGGTCGTCCGAGGATAGCGTTGTAGGCCGAGGGAATACGGACGACCAAGAATCCGAGCCGCACCGTGGCTTCTGCGGGTGCAACGCCCGCAGTCACAGGCAGCTCAACGACACCTTCGGCCGAGATAGCGTCTCCAGTGAATCCTATGAGGGGGGTGGATGTTTTGTGCAACAATTGTCGGGACAAGCTCATCTTTTGGAAGGCCTCGTAAAACAAAATATCAGCTGAGCTTCCACTATCCACAAGAACGCGCCTTACATCATAGTTCGCCATAGTGAGGGAGATCACCATGGCGTCATCGTGGGGAGTCTGAACCCCCTTTACATCTTCATCACAAAAAGTGATTACATTTCCGACCCTCTGCCTCTTAGCGACGACTGTTGCTCCGGACGCCTCAGTCGAGCCCCCTGCATTCCTTTCGGGTCGGGGGCAGCCCCCAATGATGGTGTGGATCACGCCCGCGACGGGTCGATTCTGCTCCCGAGGCTCCTGAGGGGCCGGGTCGGCCGGACGCGGGTCTGCGGGGGGACGTCGGTCGTTCACATATCGACCGAGACGCCCTCGGCGGATGAGAGCCTCGATCTCGTCCCGAAGCTGGAAGCAGTCTTCGGTGTTGTGGCCGTGGTCCCGGTGGTACTCATAGTACGCCCGAGAGGGCCTCCTCCCAGGGATCTTCTTCATCTGTCTCGGGACCGGGAGGTTCTCCCGCCCCTTGATCTCCATGAGGATCTGGGCCCGGGGAGTCAGGAGAGGAGTGTACCGGTTGAAACGTCGGGGCAGAGAATGAGGGCGTGGGGCACCGTGGTTCCTCGCCGGCGACGGGCTTCTGCGCCGACGCTGAGGCGTCGGGCTCCTCCTCTGGGGTGCCTCTTTTCGCCTTTTCTTCCCGAGCTTTGGAGGGATCTCAGCGGCCTCCTTGCTCCGGTGGGCGGCCGCTTCCTCGGCGTCGGCATACTGGTTCGCCCGGGACAACAGCTCCGGGAAACTCCGCGGCAGGCGTTTGTCCAAGGAGAAGGTGAGTCTGCCCTTTCGGAAGCCACGCTTCAGGGCTGAAAGAGCCACCTCCTGGCTCAGGTTACGGACTTCTAGGGTGGCTTGTTGAAGCGGGTAAGATAATCCCGCAGGCTTTCTCCTCGTTTTGCCGGACATCAAAGAGGGAGTCAGAGACCAGTCGCTGCCGGCTACTGACGGCGAAATGGGTGATGAAGAGGCGAGTAAACTAGTCGAAGGACTGGATTGAGTTAGCCTCCAGGCCGGCGAACCACGCCCTTGCCGGGCCACGGAGGGTCGCCGGGAAGGCCTTGCAGAGGAGAGGATCTGATGCTCCGTGGAGGAGCATAAGGGTCCTGAAACTCTCGACGTGATCTCGCGGGTCGCCGCCCCGTCGTAGGGCTCGATCGCCGGCATTTTGAACCCCGGCGGATTTGGGGTCCGCAGGATCCTCGAGGCAAGCGCCGGCTGGGAGGAGATCTCCAAATCGGCGAAGGGATCTTTGGAGTGGCCCTTCAGGACCTGGAGTTGCTGTGGAGATCGTCCACTCCGCCGGTCCAGGGAGCGCGACCGGTGGGTGGAAGACAAGGAGCGGCGTGAGGGGATCGACTGGAGCGCGGGTTCCTGGAGGACTGGGGGGTCTGGGAACGCACCCGGGCCCGCTCTCGTACCCCGGCAGCTCCGATGGGAAGGTCCCGGCAGGATGGACCGTGCTCGAGAATCTTCCTCGCGCCGGCGCTCTTCCCATGGGAGAGGAAGGAGCGCGGGTTGAGGAGGACAGGTGAGCGTCAGGGAGCAGCGGCTCCTGGGCCCGCTGCGGCGCCCGAGACATCACACCCTGCAGGTTCTGCACTGCTCCGCGAGGGTGCGAACCTGCTGGGCTAACTGGTCGAACCGAGCGGCTTCGACAATCTGAATGGGAGGTGGAACGGTGGAGTGTTGCTGAGAATGTGTTGGAGACGCAGCGGCCTCCCGGCCGGAGGCGCGAGAGGCCCGCGACCGGAGGCATTGGAAGCTCCACGACCACCTGCCGTGCCATTACGATCGCTCTGAGATTCGGTGCCCTCCTTCTAGCGCCAACTGTTGCTGGTGGTCAAACCGAAGATTGGCACAGCGGTGTGAACGGGATTCCGTCTGAGTTGCCTTGGTTGGTGTTGATTGTGCTCCACCTTCCACCGGAAAACTGCAAGCAAGTCTCGCACCACCACTGGGGTAGTGGGGCCCTCCGACGATCAAGTCAGAGGAGATTGGAGGAGAAGGAGAGATAATAGTAGCAAGTAGGGAGAATGCTCTGGAAGTTCTTGCTTACCTCCCCCTTCTCCCCCAGCCGCATATTATTACCAGGCTGGGGGTCCTTCTGGGGGGTTGGTCATCGTGTGGCACGATGGAGTTGCCACTTGACATGGCCGTTACAGGCGTCGTGGGGTAGCGCTGGGTACGGCCATGACAGGGCGTAGTGGGAGCTCCGCTTTGTACGGCTGTTACAGGAGATCGTGGAGCAAGGCGCCGGATACGACCGTTGCAGGCAGTAGTGGAGCAGAGGGGTCGCGGCGTGCTTTCAGGGAACAGCCTGTCGTTGTCGAGAGATTGCCGACTCGGGGTCGGATTGCTGGATCAAAGGGCAGCCGACTCGGGGTCGGGCTGCCGAGGGCCGAAGATATCCGACTCGGAGTCGGGTTACTGGATCAAGGGGCAGCCGACTCGGGGTCGGGGCTGCGAGGCCGAAGATATCCGACTCGGGGTCGGGTTACTGGATCAAGGGGCAGCTGTAATCTTCTAGGCGCGCGTGCCGGTCACGTGGGGCATGGTGGCTGTGGTCCCCCGTAACAATACTAATTATAATGAATTTGTTATAAAATTCAATACTATATAATAAGGTTCCAACATTCGTGTCTGTACCATTTTGGTAGCTTACGTCGATACACTAACTTGGTATGTCTTCTGTAACTTATATTAGTTTGGTACGGTATGGTTCATCTGATATGATGGATATAGTGTACCATGAAATATAATATCATCATCATATTATATACAAATATTACAATCTATTATAATATCATAATATAATAATTTATTGTTATATTATTATATTTATTACTATATTATTATGTTATAGTATTATTATCATGATATATATTATATTATTATGTCATATAATATATTATTATATCATAGAATAATAAGGATTTGAAAGGCAAATTTGTCCAATTTTATAAACAATATCCTTATTATTTTCTTATCCCCTGCTAAAACCTAATCATCCCGTCAACATATAAATATACATATTGAATAATAGAAACCATTGCTTTGTACACTATCATGTTTTTTTGAAAACAAAATTTAAAATTTAGATATACTTATTCTGGTATAACTATTACCTTTGTATAATTTTTCTTGTAAAAAAGAAAACCTCATATCAAATCCAAACCTAGACCAAGTATTTTTTTTTCTTATTGACATATTTGTTTTTAAGATATATATAATTCTTAGAATGAAATAATAACTTTTTAATTATCGTTCAAGGAAACTGTTTCTTTTTCATGCAACCAAATGTACTCTTGAAAAAAAAAAGTCCGTTATTTGAGAATGTCTGTGTTGTCTATATTCTAAGCCATGAATTACAGACTTATCTACGTAATGGTGGATAGGAATGCGGGAATCTGATCAAATTTATCCAATTATAGTTTTATGTCAAAAAGAGTGTTTTTAGTAAGAATCTCAGAAAGGGTTTATCAATAATGGAAGATTAGGCGGGCGTGCCGCACATTAAAAAAAGCGGTCGCAGAGTTACCACCGGACGGCGAGATTAGATCACGCCATCACTCTCCTTTTGTCCGGATCCTTAGTGCTCACCTTCTCTCTCTGCTGCCAATTGTCTGAAGACCAAGAGAGCAGAGTGGAGAGGGGGAAAGGTAAGAAGTTACAGACTGGACGGGTGTGTTCATTAAAAAAAAGAAGAAGGTGGAGAGGTGTCAATCGCTCCTTTGATATGGGAGACGTGGTGCACGCAGTGTAGGATATAATTTCTCCCTTGAGGGCCCCGATGGAAACATCTTCTCTCATCCTTAATATGTATTCATGTCTTCCTCTCGGAGTTATAGGCTTGGCGAACTCTAGACGGCCTGCGGTTAGGCAACCGAGTTGGAGCCTTTGTTCCATGTCTTTACTTTTTCCCTCTCCCTCCTTCTCTCTCTGTCTCTTCCTGAATAATGGCTTTGCATACGCAGACGCGTCTTTGCTGAAAAACCTACATGGTTATTGACTCTGCAAGCAAGAGAAAATCACTCAAAAAAGTCCCTCAGCGTCTTGCACCATTCACTTTGCTTCATTGCATGGCACAACTCACCTCGCTGATTCATGATTTGGAATTACCAAATCAAGATTTGGTGTGTGTGTGCGCGCGTAATGGGCTCTTGGAAGCATTTCTTTGCAAGATCCCCGGCGTGGGTCGGACCGGAGCGACGATCAGCAGCAGTGCTCTATTTATAAAGAGGCTATGATGACTGCCAGAGCGAGATGCGCCTAAAGAGGCTTCTTGGTTTAGTAAGAGAGAGAGAGAGAGAGAGAGAGAGAGAGAGAGAGAGAGAGAGAGAGAGATGGAAGTGAAGCATTCCTGTTCATCTTGTTGTAGTGGCAGGGCAAGCTTGGACGGTCTGCTACACCGCAGGCAACCGCTTGCAGCCACCTCATGGTTAAGGTGCAGAGGAACTTGCAATCCCTTATTTCCAATGGCAGATCTGAGCCTTCTTTTCCTCTTTCCCTTGTTTGCTCTGTTTGGCCTCTGATTTAAGTACTGTTTTTAAGTTTTTCTTTTATTTTTTAAATTTTTCTACACCTGGTGACCTTTGAAAGATTTGATTTGTTCCTGACGTCCCTTGTTAACCAAAATGATAGGGTGATGAATGAAGGATTGGAGAAATATTTTGCATTATGAGAAGCCAGGTTTCCGGAATCCTTAATAAATATTATCAGCTCCAGCGAACTGACAGACCGTATCAGCTGAAGCATGAAGCTACCGTGTCCATTTAAGCATTGGCTTAGCATCAACTGAAGGACCATCCAGAATTAAAGGCAAAAGAACTTGAATGATTGCATCAGAAGGTATTTCACACCCTGAGAGTCAGGTATGGGACCTGGGCCTCACCTTCTTCCTCCATATATCTATCGCGGATGATGATTTCTTCCTTTCCCTGGGCTTCACTCAGTCTTGTCATGTATGAACACATTGGTGGGTCTTGCAACAATATATGCATGAGCTGTGGTTCATCTTTTTCTCCCCCGCTCCATTCCCCCCATTCCCCACCAAATAAGGGAATTTGCAAAACATATTTCTGTCTTCTTAAATGAAAGTTTCCTTTTGGACAACAGCAGTCTTTTGGGATGGTTTTTGGAGCGAGATATATCATAAAGATTGGTTAATTATATTTGCAGTTCAAAGTTACATGTTGTTGGAGAAAGTTGTATCCTCATTATTCAGTATGATGGAGCTCTCTCCGAACGAGAGAATCCAACCAAGAGGTAGGAAAACAACTGAAAAATTCTACATTTTTCATTTTTGTATCCTTTTGAGACCCAACTTTAAATGTGAAAAATGCTGTGGATACCTCTTAGCTGCACGTGAATAGTTTTATATTTATAAAGTGGCTGTGATGATTACTATGCTTACAGTATTCTCTGAATTACTGAAAAATTCTTGTATTATTTCTTTGAATTATTCTTCAGAAACAAATTAAATCCAGAACTTTCATTTATTTTCAAATCACACACAAATTTTATGATTTATTCACGGGATATTCAAGACTAATTTAATAATTTTTTATCTTACCAATTAAGGATACCATTTGTTATTGATGTTTTCACGATAATTTATCATTGTTGCCTCTCATATACTTATTTTTGAGTAAATAAGTTTGCAAATATATTAGAAAGTATTTTTCTAGTTTTACTGTTTATTTCTAATTTTGGTTATCTGAAATCATTCCAATTTTTTTGACAAATTTGCCAGATGTTTTACGAATTCTGAATCATTACCCCTAGCTGAATTGCAGCCATTGTTAGATAGGAAGATGGCGGGAGGGATTCTGAGTCTTCAATCCTATCTTTACTTTCTATCCTTATGCTAATCTATTAGCTTTGAAGACACGTCCAAGATGAGAGGTCTATTGTTGGTTCTCTTGCTCAAGCTTATGACAACTGATGGGGCTTTAGGGAAATCTTGGTTTCTACAAATGGCTGCCCTCTCTCAAATCTCATAAGTTTGTCAGTGTCATACATTCCCCAAATATCATGGGGTTCGGGGCGCGTTTTTAAGGCTAAATTTCTACTTAAAAATGGTATGTGGAGCCAATATATTGTCCACTTGGTTACTTGTCCAATATGACATAAGGTGAGTTTACTGAGAGAGCAATAACATTTTCCTATTTAAAATGCACTTCTTACTATCCACTTAACACTGGCCCAATGGGAATCTAATGGGAGGTTTCCAAGAGACGTGCTTGTAGGAGAGAGATTTCTCTCACTGGATGCAACAGAAAAGTTTTGAAAGTTACCTTTTAAAAGTGGTCTTTCCTTTCTCTCACTCTCTCTATCTCTCTTCTTTTTGTTCTAGTTGTTGTTCTTATGTTGGTGGTGGTGCTTTAGCCAAAGAGTAATGCTAATGCACCAAATGACGGTACCAAGAAAAGTTCTGTTCCATGTGAAAAATTGATAGCGAGTAGGGCAATGGGCTGATTTTTGCAAAAGATTATGTTATGGGGTTCCTGAACAGTTCTCTTGCCACATGGGGATAAAATGATTGATAAGGCTGAGGGGATTTGTTCTCATATTTGTTGCTCCATTATGTGGCACATTTCATAATGTAAATTCAATGAGAGCAATTTTGAAGAATACAACACACTTTCTGAGTGATTTTTTGAGTTACATTTTTGGGTTACTGAAGTATTTTTATTTTGGAATTGGCAAATCAGTATTTATGGTTCTGGTGAGCTTTGGGAGTGCACATAACAGGCACCCTTAAGCATTCCCCTTCCCAAATCATCTATTTGGCTGGGTCCAAATCAAGGATCCATGCCAGTGTATATGACATTTAAAAGGAGGCTGTGATGACTGCTAGTGCAAGATGCGCCTAAAAAGCACTTTTCTTTGATAGATAGAGAGAGAGAGAGAGAGAGAGAGAGAGAGAGAGAGAGAGAGAGATGGACTTGAAGCATTTCTAGTATTCTTCTTATTGTAGCAGCAATACTCATTTAGCCAACCCCAACTAGTTTGAGATCAAGGCTTAGTTGAGTTGAGTTGAGTTCCTGTTGCAGTGGCAAGTTAAGCTTGGATGGTCTGATACTCTGCAGGCAACTGCTTGCAGCCACCTGGTGGTTAAGGTGCAGAGGAACTTGCAATTCCTTTCTTTTTAAAATGGCAGATCTGAGCCTTCTTTTCATCCTCCCCTTGTTTACTATGTTGAATCTCTGAATTAAGTACTGCTTTTCAGTTGTTTTTCTTCACATTGTTGCATGTGAAAGACTTGGTTTGTTGCTGAAGTTCCTTAATAACTAGAATGATATGGCGATGGATGAAGGATTGGAGAAATATATTTTGCATTATGGGCAACTAAGGTTCTGGAGTCCCTAATACTTGCTATCTGGTCCACCAAGCTGAGAGACTATATCAATCAAACACTCATGAAGCTGTCGTGTTCATTTAAGCCTTGGCTTAGCATCAAATGAAGTACCATTGAGAATTGAATGAATGAAAGCTTGAATAATAGCAAGAGGCATTTCACACCCCCAGAGTCAGGTATGTGACTTGGGCCATGCTTCTCTTCCAACATATATCTATTGCAGAGAATGCTTTCTTTCTCTCCCTGGGCTTCACTCAGCCTTGTCATGTATGAATGAGCAATGCTATGGTAACTCAGAAAAATCACTCAAGAAAGTCAACGTAGTTGTCTTGCACCATTAATGTTGCTTCATTATGTGGCACAATTCACAATGCAAATTCAAAGTGAACAAAAATAATATAACACACTGGCTGAGTGCCTTTTTGTGCTATATTTTGAGTTAATAAAGTATTTTAATTTCTTTCGTTTGCCCTTTCTTGTTCTTGTGGTGGCGGTGGTGGTGGTGTTGATGATAGTGCAACAACTTTTTGAGGTCATTTATTGGCCTTCATATTGGTTTAGCACATGATTGATGCTACAAAGTAGGGCTAAAAGTGGATCGAATATAGATCGTTTGTCAGTATTATCCATATCCGTTTGTTTATATTTGGAGAATATGGATACTTGATGACCCAAAGATTGATTTAAAGATTGATTTTGATGATCACAAAACCTTGAAGTATAAATACTAATGTTTGTGTTGCAAGAAGAAAGACAATTTGTTTTGCAAGGAACATAGCAAGTTGGAAAAATACAAGAAGACCTCAAAAGCTCTCAAGAAAAGTTAGAAGAAAGCTACAATTTATTGGCCCAAGTTTCAAGTTCAAAGGATTTAAGTTGGAGGAGCAAATTCAAAGAAAGATTCAAAAGAATAATCCTTGAGTCGACTCCTGGAAGTTCAGAGTCGACTCTGGCACTCTGGAGTTTCAAGGAACAGTGCTCGAGTCGACTCCGGAACTTTACGAGTCGACTCCGACTGAAAACAGACAAAAAATAGAGAGTTGATTTTCAGTGCTACAGTGCTCGAGTCGACTCCGAGGTCGACTCCTGCTTGAGTCGACTCCGAGGTCGACTCCGAGACTGCAGGTCGACTCCAGGACTGCAAACAGCCAAAAACAGAGAGTTGATTTTCAGCCGAGTCGACTCCTACTTCAGCCGAGTCGACTCCAGCACGCTGGGAGGCATAACGGCTAGTTTTTTCTTGATTCCAACGGCTCTATTTTTGTCTCTAACGGCTAGATTTTTGTTCTCACTCCCTCTAAAGCTATAAAATCAAGGGGAGAGTAAGGGGAGAGGGTATGGAAGTGGGAAAGAACATTTAGGAAAGAGATTTCAAACAGATTATAAGGAAAATCGCCCATAAGCACAAAAGGGCCATTCAAAGTAAAATAGAGAGAAGAAGAGCATCCAAGTGAATCCTAAAGCTTCCTCTCCATCCGTGTGCTGCCTCGGTGATCCTCTACTTCGTGCCAAATCAGAAGAGGGTCAAGTAAAGAAGAAGCCGAGCTCCTTCATCTTCAAAACTCGTTTGAGAGCTTCTCTTTACTCTATTTGTTTATATTTGCTATATTTGCTTAGTTAAGAAGCTTGTATTTGCCTTAAATTCTTAGTCTAATATCTTATAACTTGATTCAATCAAGGGATTGAATCAAGAGGTTAAGGTTTGTTGGTGAGCCAAAGGAAAAACCAACGGTGTTAAGGTTTGTTGGTGAGCCAAAGGGAAAACCAACGTTGTAAGGTTGTGGTTGGTGAGCCTTTGGGAAAACCAACTGGGTTGATTGTGAACCCGGAAAACAATCGTTGTAAGGTTGTGGTTGGTGAGCCTTTGGGAAAACCAACTGGGTTGGATTGTGAGCCCGTGAAAACAATCGGTTGGTTCTAGTCGGTGAGCCTGTGAAAACCGACCGAGTTCGCTGTGATCTCGCAAAACAACAAGTTGGGTTGTGAGCTTGTAAAACAACCGGCTGTAATCTGAGGGATTATAGTGAAATTCCCAAGAGATCTTGGGGAGTGAATGTAGGTGCTGGGATGCACTGAACCACTATACTTTTGTTGTGTTTGTGATGCTCTTTGTTATCTGACTTCCTCACTCACTTACTTACTTAGATACTATGCTTGCTTAACTCTTCTCCGTGCATCCTTTTGTTGCAAGCATATTCAATTTACTTAATCAAGTCTCATTCAATATAACAGTATTAAGACTCATTATATTGAATTGCATACTTGGGCAAACTTAGACTAATCTTTTATTGTGTCCGCTGCTTAATAGTTGATTAGATTAGAATCATACTCTTGCTAAGGTTAAATTCCACTATGCATTCATACAACTTAGCTTAATTAACTCTAAAAGATTAGAAGTAGTTGAAAAGTTTTTAAAAGACCCAATTCACCCCCCCTCTTGGGTTGTCACCTTGGGCAACAAGTGGTATCAGAGCAGGTGCTCTTCTATTAATTATAGTCTTAATCGACTAGAGCTAGGGGTGGCAATCGGGTCGGGTCAGGCATAAACAGGTCGGGTCAAATACAGGTCGGGTCAGAAAACTATAAATCTGAACCCGACCTGTTTATTAAACGGGTCATGAATTACAAACCTGAACCTGACCTGTTTATTAAACAGGTAATCCGGCCCGAACCGTTTAACCTGTTTAATAAACAGGTAACCTGTTTACCCAACCCGACCCGACCTGTTTAACCTGTTTGCCCAACCTGACCCGTTTAACCTATTTAGACCTGTTTAATCTGTCCAACCCAACCTGTTTAAACTGCCCAACCCGACCTGTTTAGACCCGTTTAACCTGTTTAGACCTGTTTAACCTGTTTAATCCGTTTAACCTATTTAGACCCGTTTAACCTGTTTAGACCTGTTTAACCTGCCCAACAGTTAAACGGGTTAAACGGTTTAAACGGGTCAGACATCTAAAACCCGTATCCGACCCAATTAATAAACAGGTTAAACGGGTCGACCTGTTTACGACCCGAACCTGTTTAGGCCAAACCCAAACCTGTTTATGGCGGGTCGAACACGGGTCGGGTTGGCGGGTCGGGTCATATTTTGCCATCCCTAACTAGAGCTAAAGATTATGACAACCCCACATAACATATTATTTGCCGAGGGACTTTCCATAAACAGACCTCCACTGTTTGATGGAACTTATTATATTCAATGGAAAGCTAGAATGAAAATTTTTGTTCAATCACAAAATTATAAAATATGGAATATCATTATAGATGGACCTCACACACTCTCTCAAAATGTCAATGAAAAAGACTTAGCACAATTGAATGCTAACGCTATGAACTTTCTATATTGTGCTATCCAGGAATCTATATTTCATAAGATTTCTGCATGCTTATCTGCTAAAGAAATCTGGGATACTTTAACAATTATTTATGATAAATCTCAGATTAACTCACATGTGCTTCAATTGCGTACTAACAATGAGATTGCAGAATTCTCCACATTAGCCGAGTCGACTCCCAGTTCGTCCGAGTCGACTCCTAGAGAAGAACAGTCTGAAAGACAGAGACTCAGTCTTGAAGACCCTGTGAACGAGTCGACTCCAAGTATTTCAGAGTCGACTCCCAAGTTAGCCGAGTCGACTCCAACAAGGCCCGAGTCGACTCTGAGGCAGATTAGTTCAAAAAACAAAGAGTTCGGTGATGGAAACAAGGATCCATTCCCAAACACTGAAAGATTCAAAAGCTTCCTAAAAACAAAGAAGAAGAGGAAGCAAGAAGAAAGGAAGAAAGAGATAAAAAGCAAGAAAGCCTTGACCAAGGAAGAGTCAAGCAAAAAATTGAAAGCTAGAAGCAACAATGAACTACAAGAGGTAACTAACTTATGTTTTATGGCATTAGAAGATAAAGTAGAATCTGAATCTAATTTTACACCAAATGAATTTCATGAAGAATATTCTTATGATGAACTATTAAATTCTTTTCATGATTTGTATGGTGAATGTAGAAAATTAGCTATCAAAAATAAAAATCTTAAAAAGCTAAATCTCGAAATCTCAAAAGAAAGAAATTCTATTGCTGAAATATATGACAAACTAAATTCTGAAAATGAAAGCTTAAGGTTAAATTCAGAACAATTGATTCAGAAAAATCAGAATTTAATTAAAGAAAATCAAAACTTAAGTGAAGAAATTAACCAATCAAAATCTCTTATTAACATATTCACTGTAAGTTCAGAACGATTAAAATTGATGTTTGAAAGCCAATATGTTGCTTATGATAAATCAAAACTTGACTTGACTCCTTTACTTAACAATAAATCTCTAGAGAAAAAGGTTATCAATGCATCAAGCAAACCATTAAACAAGATAACTTATTTCAAACATGAAAAGAATGGGCATAACAACTTTTCCCATCGTTCTAACACAATTAAATCAAATGGTAAAGTTATTACTATTAAACAGATTTGGGTTCCAAAAGGAACCATATGTCCTAACTCTCAAGGACCCAAACAACCTTGGGTACCCAAAATGAAAACATGAGGATGTAGACATAGGTATGCCAAGATACCCATGGAACAAAAGAAACTTAAAATATACTTATGAAAAGTAATTAACAAAAATAATAATAATGAAATCAGTAATCCTTGCATCTCATCATTATTTTTGCTTTAGTACTTGATATGAATTGCAAGTATTGATCAATTTTGTGATATAGAAAATACTTTTGGAAATATAATCAAATCACTTCATTTTATAGTATGCTTTACTCACTATTGGATAAATTGCTAAATGATTAATCAATTTATTAAGAATAAATCTATGAATTCTCTATATGCTTGATTGAGAGTTTTTATCTATGGCATTATTGTTTATTGATCATAGATATGATAATGTGTGCTTGGTGTGCATTTGAATATATGCACTATGAATACCAAGATTAAAGAAACCATCTTTGGCATATAAAATCAACTCATGCTAGTATGTACTTAATCTCAAAAGACCTTGCCATTGGCTTACTTAGATTATCTTCTGAAAGGTCAAAGTTTGCTATGCATGCTAACTAAGGAAACAAACAAAAATCAATTTCTAAATCTAAAGATGTTGTTTCCATCACTAAGTTTTCAAAAGCTTACATTGGATTTGTTCTTGGCAAATAAAATTGAAATATTTTCTGTATTTGCTAAATCTTGTAAAAGTGTTTCAAATGATAAAGGTTTCCAAACTGTGAAGATAAAGAGTATCATGGCACAGTGTTGAAAACCAAAATCCTGATAAAGTTTATACAGAAATTAATTATTTCAGCACCAAGGACACCTTAAGTAAAATAGGGTTAATAGAATTCTTGAAGAAATGAAAAAGACAATTGTGTATGATAGTCATCTACTTAAATAATTTTTAAAAGCTATCATCACTGCTTGTCATACATATGATTTCTATTAGATCTATTTTTGATGAAAACTCCTTTTGATCTTCTGAAAAATAGAAAATGAACCATTGCATATCTTTCATATTTTTCAGTCATACACGTTATGCTTGATATGTTCTTATGAAAATAATGCCAAATCTGATAAAGATATCTCTATCCTTGGATATCATTCATCAAGCAATGCATATAGAACATTCATGAAAAGATTCTAGTTGTAGAAGTATCAATTCATTTTATTCTTTATGAGACTAATGATTTATTATCAAAATACTAAAATCAAATTATATATGTATATGGTTAATCTTTTACATATAACAATCTGAAAAAACTTGTTAATAATTAGAACCAAATTGGATTTTCAGAAATGCACTTAATGAAAAAAAATTGATGACTACTAAAAGACTAAATCAAGAAAAGATGAAATAGATCTTGATAAGATTCTTGCATGATTAGAAGTAAAGATCACCATTATCATTTGCTTGCTTTATGAACTTTAATTCTGTCAAATGAATGTGTAGAATGCACTCCTATGTGGTTATTTCATTAGAAAAGATTTATGTAAAATAACCACCTTATTTAACAATACTCATTACATATATGATAAAGCAATATGTGATTTGGAACAAGCATCAAAAGCATGATATATAAAAGCTTGAGTAACTTTTTGATAAAAAGTAATAATGATAAATCTATACATTAAAAAGATGAATCTGTAATATCTTGCTTGCTCAAAGCACACATTGATGGCATCATTTTGGGTTCTACTAATGGAGATTTATATGAAGATTTTACTAAGCTCATGCAAGATGAGTTTGAAATATGTATGATGAATGAATTAACATTTTCTCTCGAACTCCAAATTAAGCCAAACAAGAAAGGGGATCTTCATTGACCAAAGTTAGTCCACAAGAAAACTCTTATAGAAGATTGGCATGAAGAAGGTATGTCTATGACCCCATCTTGTAGAATTTGAAAAGGATGAGCAAAGTAGATCTATTGTTTTAAAGCTGTATTGAAGCATGATAGAATAATTATTTTATCATACAGCTAGTAGACCAGATTGTATGCTCATTATGTGCCCTTGTGCAAGACTTCAATCTAACTCTAATGATTCATAATCTGAATTTTGATAGAAACAACTGTTTAAGATAAATTGATTAAAACTTAGCTAACATGTCTTATTGATAATTATCTTAAGCAAATAGAATCTAAGCTAAATTGATTCTGAAAATAAAAAATTGATTTGACCTTGATAAATCTTCCTATTGCTTCACATGCTTGTCCTTGAACCTTCTTGGTTAATGAAACTATCTCTTAAGTTCAAGTGACATGTGTTTGCTTATATTTAGGCAATCTCTTGAGTAAAGTGACTCAACATTCAATTGTTGTCATATCTTATGATTGAGTCACCCAGTTAAGAAATATGCTATATGAATGTTTTGTATCTTGAAGAAACTAATGACTTTCTTTCAAGAAAGAAAAGGAGTTTGTTAATAATGCAGGATCCTTGAGCAAGAAAATGAGAGATTTCTACTTGAAGGATATCTCCATGTAAGATACAATAAACATTCACATGCAAACAAAAGAGAGGACCTTCTTCAGCCAAAAGTTCATACATAAGAAATCTAGTAGGTATTTGACTGAAGAATGCAGAATGAATTGGTAATTCTAGATACCTCTCTCATAAATTAATTGAGCAAAGTCAATAACTTAAATCTTATTATGGCATGATTAAGGTCTTTAATTATTAATTTTTGATATCATGTATATATATATATATTGATTGACTTATACTTTTAGAAATTGTTTCATGGTTTGCCCAAACTAAAATATATCTTTGCCTATGTCATAACCATGAAATACACAAGTTTATGCTTAAAATTTTGATTTAAAATAACTTGTGAGAAATTATGAATCCTTGAGCACAATGAAAATATTGTTTGTATGATATACATCTATATGATACATAAGATTATTTCTTTATTCTGCTCTTTCATGTAAATTACTTGAGAATAACAAAAAGAGAGAGAGATAAAGAAAAGAAAATGGATATTATTCAAGAGATGTAAAATCTAAGCAAAGGCAAATACTCCAATCTTAAGGAAAAGCAAAACAAGCATAATATATTCGGCACATTTGGAAGGGATAAAATCCGTAATTAATTACACTTAAACAGGGAGAGTTTGAAGTGAACCTTTTAAATTTTCTATATTGCTCATCATAGGGATGGTGCCAATGGGGAGGCTAGTGGTAGTACCCGGCACTATTTGACCCAACTATTCGGTGTAGGGTATATTAGGGACGGCACAAGAGGGACGCTAGTGGTAGTACCTCGTGCCCCTTCCAACTCCACCGGATAGGGAGCAAATAGAGTATAGAGCATAAGAAAGTAAAAACAAAAAACAATATCAAAATGTTCGTTAATTGGTTAAGAAAAGAAATTCAAAAAAAAGGAGGAAATGAATGACAAAGTAAATAAAAGTATATAAGAAGAATCAAGTCAAGTATTAATCACTTGGAAACACACCTTAAGGATGAAATTAGTGGAAGATTATATTTAAATAGGGGGAGTTAATTCGAAAAGAATTGATTTTGATCCTTGACATGCTTGTTCTTAATATTTTAATGCATGACTTAACACATAATATATTTTGCATGTGGCATGATGTTTTGAATTATGGGTTTTCAATATTTTGTAATGCTCCATGCTTGGATAAGTTGATTGAAATATGTCTTAACTTGGAATATGTCTTAACTTTGCTCACAAGTCCTTGCTTCACCCTTGCCTCAAACTAACTTGTGTTCCAATGCTTGAATGTTTAAAATACTACATAAAGTTTTTTTTTAAGTAATATTAAAAAGAAATTTCAGTTTTATCATTCACGATTATCTTTGAAAGTTAAATAGATTTACAAAAAGAAGAAGAGAAGGATATTTCTATTTAGGCAAAATGAATTGATCTTGATCTATCTTTCTACTTGCCTAACTTTGATACATAATGTCCTAATACTTATTAAAATATCCTTTATTTTGTATCGAAACTCAATATTAAATACAAAGATTCTGAAAGTGCTCGAATGTTATTGAAATATGTGTTTTCAATCTTAGTGATTTAAGATGAGCTACAATGTAGAAGATACATATCTCAAATTATAATTGTGAAAGCCTTCTTGGAAATTCTTATGAAAATTCAGAATCTGATTTTGTATAAAAGCTTAAACTTAACTTAAAAATACTTATATCGTTACATCTTTGTAACCTTAGTTATATGCTTCAATGATCACGTCATTCAGGAGAATAACTCAATATGATTTCTAAATGAAAATTTTAATATAAGAAAAACAGAATTAATTTTGACGCCTTGGTTGATTGTCTCGATACGCATCCGAAACATATCTTTTCTGATCCTTAAAGTGTACTAATATTGGTCTAAATGATGTGTCTTTCAATGATCTTAATTGTAAACAAATATTTTTAAATATATGATTTTATTTTGATATTAAAAAGATTTATTGTGCTTCATGTATATATTGCTGAAAAACTATGATTAAGAAATTGAGTTCTATAAATATATATACTTCAATGATCATCTATATATTTTTCTCTCCTACATTATTAAAGACTTCCATCAATATATATATATATATATATATATTATTAAGAGAGTGAATGATCTTAAGTCTAGAAACATTTTAGCTCACTCAAATGATTCTTAAAAGAAAAAAAATGTAAATGCTTTTGAAAGAATTTGAGCTTCAAATGAATCATTTTCTGATTAATATTTCAGTACATTTTCTCAAAGATTAAGAGGAAGCATAACTTGTTCTTGAAAGATTAAAAAGAGTGATTGCTATAAATTTTGAATAATTCTAAATCACTCTACATTCTTAATATTATAGAATAATTAAAGAAGAATGCATCTTTTGAGGGGGAGCTTTAGATATTCAATCTAAATGCATTCTGTATCTTATCCAAAATGTCACGTCCATTTGATGAATATTTTGAATGCTTTATGGATTGATTTTGATGAACCTCATTGTATTGCATGACTTCATGAATACATAATAAGCTTGTACCTTGAGATGAGTTGTATAAAGGTTGTTTTATCTCAAAATTTGAGCTTTATGGAAATAGAATATATTGAACATATATTTTCGAGTTTGACAATTTTATTGGACACTATCTTCAAATTTTAAACTCTTAAATGGAATGAATAATTAAGGGGGAGAAAGAAAATTTTAGAGGGAGAGATCATATGGAACTTAATCGCATAAATCCATAACTAAAGGAGAGAGAAAGAACACTGAATGAGAAGTGATCCTAATACTCTCCAATAAGTATCATCTGAAATTTAAATATACAAATCTTTATGATACACCTTGAGGCTTGTTATTTGGTTAATATATCTTATGCATAAATCATGAACCAAATTGCAATTCAAATAGTTGATCTTAAGAGCCTCTAGCTTAATGAAAAAGGGGGAGAATAATGTTGAATTTCATTGAGTATCTCTTAGAAAATCTATTTTGGAATTCACTAATGAGTTCTTATTGGCTTGCTCTTTAGAACTTCAATTTTGTGCCAATTCATTATTATATGTATCAAAATGTACTTATTTTTAAAGGAATAAAAGAACTTTGAAATCATACTTAATATATTGCTATTATACTCCAAAAAGAAAATTAGTTCAATTGCTCTCATATTGCTAAAATACTTAATATATTGGGCAAAAGATCTTAAATGAACAAGCTTTCATACTTATTATTAAAGAATGATTAGATTTTCATTCGTGCTTTCTTTGAATATCATTCTTGGTACTTCTTGAATTAACTTGAGAAAGTTTTCACCTACACTTGATTTGAAAACTATCTTTGGAACCACATTCGATGTGTTCTCATTATAATTGGCTCTGATCTATGCTCATTAATCTTTTTCTAACATTATTGCCTTGAGTTATATGATTCATATTCTTGCAATAATTTGACATACAAATCAGAGTACAAAAAGAAAAAGACATATTGGAGTATTCTTATCTTTGTGCTTAATGTTTCATTATCTTGCAACCTTTTTGATGTTGTCAAAAAGGGGGAGAAATATCTAAGTATATGCTCATAATGATTTATGTTTTGAATTGAATACAAATCAGCTTAAATTGAAATATGTTGATTGTGTTAAGCTGATTAAATCTAAAGCATTATCATGAAGTATGTTTTAAATATATATGTTTTCTACTTCATTCAACTTAGCTATGCACTACTTCTAGAACACAATATATTTTATATTGCATATACTCCAAGTTTTGTCATCATCAAAAAGGGGGAGACTGATGACCCAAAGATTGATTTAAAGATTGATTTTGATGATCACAAAACCTTGAAGTATAAATACTAATGTTTGTGTTGCAAGAAGAAAGACAATTTGTTTTGCAAGGAACATAGCAAGTTGGAAAAATACAAGAAGGCCTCAAAAGCTCTTAAGAAAAGTTAGAAGAAAGCTACAATTTATTGGCCCAAGTTTCAAGTTCAAAGGATTTAAGTTGGAGGAGCAAATTTAAAGAAAGATTCAAAAGAATAGTCCTCGAGTCGACTCCTGGAAGTTCAGAGTCGACTCTGGCACTCTGGAGTTTCAAGGAACAGTGCTCGAGTCAACTCCGGAACTTTACGAGTCGACTCCGACTGAAAACAGACAAAAAATAGAGAGTTGATTTTCAGTGCTACAGTGCTCGAGTCGACTCCGAGGTCGACTCCTGCTTGAGTCGACTCCGAGGTCGACTCCGAGACTGCAGGTCGACTCCAGGACTGCAAACAGCCAAAAACAGAGAGTTGATTTTCAGCCGAGTCGACTCCTACTTCAGCCGAGTCGACTCCAGCACGCTGGGAGGCATAACGGCTAGTTTTTTCTTGATTCCAACGGCTCTATTTTTGTCTCTAATGGCTAGATTTTTGTTCTCACTCTCTCTAAAGCTATAAAATCAAGGGGAGAGCAAGGGGAGAGGGTATGGAAGTGGGAAAGAACATTTAGGAAAGAGATTTCAAAGAGATTACAAGAAAAATCTCCCATAAGCACAAAAGGGCCATTCAAAGTAAAATAGAGAGAAGAAGAGCATCCGAGTGAATCCTAAAGCTTCCTCTCCATCCGTGTGCTGCCTCGGTGATCCTCTACTTCGTGCCAAATCAGAAGAGGGTCAAGTAAAGAAGAAGCCGAGCTCCTTCATCCTCAAAACTCGTTTGAGAGCTTCTCTTTACTCTATTTGTTTATATTTGCTATATTTGCTTAGTTAAGAAGCTTGTATTTGCCTTAAATTCTTAGTCTAATATCTTGTAACTTGATTCAATCAAGGGATTGAATCAAGAGGTTAAGGTTTGTTGGTGAGCCAAAGGAAAAACCAACAGTGTTAAGGTTTGTTGGTGAGCCAAAGGGAAAACCAACGTTGTAAGGTTGTGGTTGGTGAGCCTTTGGGAAAACCAACTGGCTTGATTGTGAACCCGGAAAACAATCGTTGTAAGGTTGTGGTTGGTGAGCCTTTGGGAAAATCAACTGGGTTGGATTGTGAGCCCGTGAAAACAATCGGTTGGTTCTAGTCGGTGAGCCTGTGAAAACCGACCGAGTTCGTTGTGATCTCGCAAACAACAAGTTGGGTTGTAAGCTTGTAAAACAACCGGCTGTAATCTGAGGGATTATAGTGAAATTCCCAAGAGGTCTTGGGGAGTGGATGTAGGTGCTGGGATGCACCGAACCACTATACTTTTGTTGTGTTTGTGATGCTCTTTGTTATCTGACTTCCTCACTCACTTACTTAGATACTATGCTTGCTTAACTCTTCTCCGTGCATCCTTTTGTTGCAAGCATATTCAATTTACTTAATCAAGTCTCATTCAATATAACAGCATTAAGACTCATTGTATTGAATTGCATACTTGGGCAAACTTAGACTAATCTTTTATTGAGTCCGCTGCTTAATAGTTGATTAGATTAGAATCATACTCTTACTAAGGTTAAATTCCACTATGCATTCATACAACTTAGCTTAATTAACTCTAAAAGATTAGAAGTAGTTGAAAAGTTTTTAAAAGACCCAATTCACCCCCCCTCTTGGGTTGTCACCTTGGGCAACAATACTGATCAGATGCAAAAATTTATATCCATGTTTGTTTTAAAATAGATACATATACATATAGGATATAAGTTAATTTAACTTTGTGACCATAAAATCAAATATATCACTGAATATAAGGTAAATTAATTCAGTAACATGTTAATAGGGTCATTTATTTTTCTTAAAAGGTTATGAGTACTATATAAGATTAAATAAGATTACAAACAGAATCAGATACTCAGATACGGATTGGATAGTTATTTATCCACATCCATATCCATATCCATTTTTTTTTTTAATGGATATAGATATAGGTATGGGTATGGTTCGCCATATCGGTCCGAACTGAACGGTACGAATGTACCATACCGGTTCGGTACCATACTTGGTATGGATGGCATACTACATTTGGTATGCCAAAAAAATTCCGTACCATACCGTATCGACACATTGCTTATGCGGCACCGGTAACGGGCCCAATACTGAGACGACGAACCTTGATTACGAGTATTAGAGGATGTTCAGATTTGTATCCGTATTTGGATACAAAATGGATTTGGATGGATATTATCTAGTCCACTTTCACCCCTTCTATGGATCCTACCATGGTACCCAAAAAAGCTCCTTGCCATATGAAACAAAATGGGTTGTTTTGGCAAAATCCCCTATTTGGCTAGGACTGGAACTCTGATTGGTAGCAATACTCAGTTTGTAAAGAGGCTGTGATGACTGCCAGTGCAAGATGCGCGTGAAAGGCATTTTTCTTTGACAGAGAGAGAGAGAGAGAGAGAGAGAGAGAGAGAGAGAGAGATTACTTCTGAGATGTTAAAGCATTTCTATTCTTCTTGTTGTAGCGGCATGGCAAGCCAGGATGGTCTGCGACTCCACAGGCAACCGCTTGCAGCTGCCTGGTACTTGAGGCGCAGATGACCTTACAATGCCTTATTATAAATTGGCAGATCTGAGTCTCCTCTTCCTCTTCTCCTTCTTGACTTTGTTAAATCTCTACTTCAATACCATTTTTGAGTTCTTAAAATTACTTTGTTCTATTTATTTTTCACTTTGTTGCCTATGAAAGACTTGGTTTGCTCCTGAAGTGCCTTAAGAATCCAAGTGATATGGTGATGGATGAAAGGTTGGTTTGGAAAATATTTTGAATTATAAGAAACTAAGATTCTGAAAATTTCCTGAAAAAAAAAAATGCTAAAGGTCATCAGTACTGTCACCACTCAGTTCTGAGACTCCTATATGGTAATCAGGATTGGTGCAATACCCAGGGTTAGGCAATGAGAGGCAGGGTTGGGATGTGGTTTCAGTATTCAGGATTGTTGCCTATGAAAGACTTGGTTTATTCCCTAGGACCCTCATGGTCCCATATGTAGTGGTGGATGAATAATTAGCACAAATATTGCATTATATGTAGTGGTGGATGAATAATTAGCACAAATATTGCATTATAAGCAGCTCATGTTCTGGAAACCCTAGTACTTATTTGTTCCATTTGGGTTGATAGGCATTCAGGGATTTGCTTGCTTGATGATAGGGATATATGGCATTCTTGTTTTCTAGCCATATCTTGAAAAAGTTTTCATCTAGAGTTGTTTGTGTAGCTTTAAAACCTGTGCATTTTATGATTGCAAGTCATTTCAAAGGGTGCACTGAGGCTTGACCAAGGCTGGTGAATGGGCATGTAAAACTATCATGTTGGTACTGAGTACTGTTGCTTGCCACTTCTATTCTGCGAATAATTGATACAAAATACATATGGTAGTTGTGTCCTATCTATTCTGTTTTTGTTTCATCAGATTCTATTTCCTTCATAGTAACAATATTCTTTGAATAATTTGAAAATTATTCAGTTACTTTCTTTCATCGACCTAGTGACAGTCACAAGTTCTTTGCCTGAAATGAATTTGGTTAGAGGTAGACATTCAGAGTTAGGGAAAAATTCAGCAAATTCATCAAGAGTTTTGAAATAGTTTGGATCACAAAAATATCAAGAATGACATAACAACAGAATGAATATAAGCTCTTTAAAATAAAAATGGCCGTTTCGGTGCATAAGGCTCTGTCACTGCAGGGCCTAGGAAGGGTTAGATGTACAACAGCCTTAACCTCATGTGTAGAGAGGCTGTTTCATATTTCAAACTGGTGACACCCAGGTGACAATGGAGTAACCACATCGGTGCGCCAAGGCCTGCCCTCTTTTAAAATATTTATATATTTATTTACTCAAAAGTATACAAAAAAGTGGCTATAGCAAAACAACTCAATGGGCAGCATTTAATGGTATCAACAGTTTTGTAACACAGAGTTCTTAAATTAATATTTAGTAACTTGTCAATAACTTGTAAACTTTGCATACAATTCCATGGATAAGTCAATAGTTTTGAATTCAGGTGCAGAGAAATTTTGAAGAATCATTTAGTTGATGGGAAAAATCAAAGAATAATTCACAAATTTTTCAATTATTTGGAGAATATTGTCACTGTGCTTAGGGTGTGTTTTGCGTCTGCTTTAGAAGAAGAGAAGCTAGAAGATAAATTTTTCTAACTTTTCTAAAAAGAACCTTTTTAACTTTTTCTTCTTGTAGAAGCACTTTTTAGATAATGTTGTCAAACACTTATTTTTGAAGTGCTTTTTTTGCTTTAAAAGTCATAAAAACACTTTTCTAAGCAATACCAAACACACCCTTAGTGATTTTGTAACTGTTCTCTAAATGCAAGGAGGTGATCATGGCTAACCCTCATCTCTCAACTCCTCTATGTGTCTAATGATTGGAACAGCAATCTGGATGGTCTGTTGTTCCATGGGCAATTGATGCCATCATTAGATGGATAGATGGTGGGAGGAGAGGGGAGGGGAATCTCCCAGTTTGGTATGGGATGATTTATCTGAACCTCTGGTGGCAATTCGTGGCCCTTCTTCTCGAAGTGCATTCTGACATGCTCAATGCTGGTGTTCTATCAAAAGGAACAGTTTGATTTGCTCTCCAGAAGTAACCAGGATTCATATATGCCAGATCTTTTTGATGAACTGTCCAGGGCAATTTTGGCATTTTGGCACTTTGAGCCTCAGGGAGATATGTAAATGGTATTCTGCAGTTTATGTTGAGGGTTTTGGGGGGGTTCAGTAGGTAAGAAGGCTGCCTTCTCTCCTAAACTCGTGATTCTTTTATTGTTAATCAAACTTTCTTGTCCTCTTGTTTTTTGCAGGAGCAGCATAATTGAGATGAAATTCATGGAATCTGGGTCTGATCTAGCTTAGCTTTGAATTTAATTTCAAGCCTGAAATACAGGATGAAGCTTGTTTGTTTTCTAATTCTGGTTGGGCTTTGTTGAGTCTAATTACTTGTGGAGATGAGCAAAAGCATCTTTCCAGTGGCATGTCACCCTTAAATCAGGCTGACTGTAATCAAGCTTAATTCATTTGAATATCCAGTCCTAGTTCTCAGCCCTCCCCCGATTTCTCAGGTGCGTTTCACGTGTCATGCCTGCATATCAACTACAGAGACAGGACATAAGAAGTTTTTGGCTGATCTTCACCCCAAAGCAAACGTTGGGGCTTCTGATAGAGCTTGGTTACTTGAAGGTTTTGTCCTCTCTTAATTCTATTATTCTTTGATCTTTAAAATTGATGGGTTTTGATTATTTGGGAATGCCTGGGAGAGCATATTATCATCCTGGTTAAAGTGATCTCTCTCTCTCTCTCTCTCTCTCTCTCTCTCTCTCTCTCTCTTCCTTCTTTATCTTCATGTATTAGTGATGATAATCTGAGTAGCTGTTAGGCGGTGAACCCTCTCCCCCCTATTGTCGGTGGTTTTGAGGGTGCAAGCCTAAGTTCTATAGGATTGTTTATCTGGGTTGATGTTTAGTATCTTGCTTTCTTGTTCTGTCTATATGGAGTCTCTGGTGATTTCCAATGCAAAATGTGCTTCAAGTTCTACATCACTCTGCAGCCTAACAGTCACTCAGGTTATCATCACGAGCACATGAAGATAAAGAAGGCGAAGAGAGAGAGAGAGAGAGAGAGAGAGAGATCACTTTAACAAGGATGATAATATGCTCTCCCAGGCATTCCCAAATAATCAAAACCCAGCAATTTTAAAGATAAAAGAATAATAGAACTAAGAGAGGACATCTTCATAGTAACAAGGATGATAATACGCTCTGCACCTTCATAGTAACCAAGGTTGGATGGACTGCTGCTGCAGGCACCTGCTGACAGCTGCTTGTCAAGGTGCAGAGGAAATCAAAGCGCAGATATGAGACTCCTCTTCCCCTCCCCCTTCTTTACCCTTTTTTCTTTAGGCATGTTTTTGAAGCTGGTTTTCTGTTTTTTTGCTCTTTTCTTTTCCAGTTTGCCCCCCCTGTTAAGGCCCTCTTTGTTTCTGAGGCCTCCAAGAACCTAAATAATATAGTGGTGAATGAAAGGTCAGGGAAAACACATTACATTAATGAGCAGATATGTTCTGGAAACTCAACACTTATTTATCCCATTAGGGTTGGCAGATATTTGGGGATTGCTGGTATGATAGTGCATGTTGCATTCGTATTTTCAGCCATTTCTTGTAACAGTTGGTTATGAAGCTCTCTACTTTTCCCAGTATTGTTAACCTTTTATGTGGTTCATGGTTGCAGTTCATTTTAAAGTGCCTGGAGGCTTCACCTAGTCTGGTGGATATGTACAAAAATTTGTGGTCTTTGTATGAAAACTGTAAGCAGTGCCCTTCTACCGTCCAAAGTTGGTGAGACCAGCCTACCTTTGGTTCTACCTTTCTTCTGCTGTTACTTAGTATACTTCTACTTGCATGAAGTAGCACTATTATCCAATATATTTTTTTTAATTATTTAATTCTTTCACTTGCCTAGTGATTCTGTAAATTATTCTTGAACTTGTGGAAGTTAAAAACCCCATCTTTCCTCTCCTTTGCATATCTGCTACAATGTTGGCAGTGCAATCTGGACAGTCTGCGCTGTGAGGAAACTAGATTGCGGCCATCCTTAATTGGATAAATGGTGGGAGAGGGAAGGGAACTTCTGGTATAACAGATGCAGTGATCATCTGAGCCATCAACCTGTCTGCCTTTCCCCTTCTCCAAGTGCATCATGTGGGTCCGATGCTAATTAATTAACTGGATGAAAATAAAATATTTATTTGCAGAATAAATCAGAAAAGTTGGAATGTGGGACACTCAATTAAACTGTCCATGGCAAGTTTGGCAATTTGATATTTAGGCCTTTTGGAGGTCTAGCATCGGTTTTCTCCAACTTACAGCAAGTCTTGCTGGAGGAATTGGTATGCTGGGTTGGCCCCTATCCTCGTACTTTCTGCACATGATCATGCTTGAGATGTTTCTATGACTGGATGGACTTGGTCAAGCCTAATTTCAATTAGATCCAGACACAAGCGTAATTTGAAATTGCTTGATACCCTGAATCTGAACCTGACTCAAATTAAGCTTCAGTAAAGTTTAAGCAAATGTTGATTTGAGCTTGAAGCTCAAAGCCTCATTTAAACAGATAAAAGCCAAGATATACTAAGACCATACTTAAACAAGCTAGCGTTTTAACTTTTGCACCTTTACCATTAGTTAAACTTTAGTTTTAGCTGCTTGATTGAGTTTAGTGTCTATATATGGCTCCTTTGTTTACATTAATTTAGTATACTTAAATGGTTTCAAGCCTGATTGAGCCATGATCTGCAGAGACTTGGTTCAAATTTAGCAATTTTTCTTACCATTGCTTTCTATTTTTGGCTCCAGTCATGGCAAGGAATGCACCTTGCTGTGGAGCTCTTGTTTTCTTTTATGTATGTGTGGAGACATTTTGTGTTGCTGAAGCATTTGTTTTCTTCTATTACTAATGGCAGGTTAAGCTTGGAGGGTCCTCCAATCTGCAGGCAGTAGTTTTCCTCTGCGTGCGGATATGGTGCAGAGGATGTCACAGTGCTTTCTTATTATAATCAGCTTCCTCAGCTACTTTATTTTGTCAAATTTCTGCTTTTAGATTTTGTCTGAAAGTTTTTTCTATTTTTTTAAGATATTCTTTTCTTTGGCTTGTTTTCTTCTTGAGGTTGCTCGAGCCCATCTAATCTAGTGATGGATGATGGATTATGGGTGACATAGTTTGCACCAATAGCTGATAGGTTTAGGAAAAAATCAAACTCTGGCTGGTAGAGATTTGGGGATTCCTTCGATTATTATAAGGGATATGTGGAAACCAATTCATTCCTTTTATACTCTTCTTACATATTTAACTTTATGATACTTCTTTCAACAATTTTAAGCCACTAAGCAGGTGGTGGACAAGTACCTATTGGCATTTTTTTCTTTTGGTTCAGCCCTCTACTTTCCTAATGTGGTGATGCTAATCTTTCTCTTTATTGCTATTTTTTTTTTTTAAATTCTGCTGCTGCTTCATCTACTTCTATATCAGGCATGGTAATAATATTCTCTGAAGCTGAATTATTGAACAGTTTTCAATCTTATTTTTTTATTCAAGTACCGGGGAATTATAAATAAATGATGCTATTTAATGCTGTAAGTGGTACTGATGGTGTGGTTAGTTGTTACTGTGGCTGCGTTTACGATTTTTTATGTAAATAAATATTTAAATATGTTAATAATATTTTGCTATTGTCTTTATTAATTATCAGTTTTGTTATCTACACCATATTTGAGCTTTTGGCAAATGCCTCAACTTTTGCCCCATTTTGAATTGTTTTGGATCACCTAATTTATAATTGTTTTTTGTTACGATGATTTCCTCTTTGAGCAATGCCGTCCTAATAATCTAGGACCTCACCTAAAAATGCTAGTTGAAATGTATTGCTTGAGTTATTTGGCTTTATGTAAGTATCCAAGATCTCTCCAGTGATTAACTGATATAGAACTCAATACGCATGCATAGATCCTGACAAGCTCCTTCCATTTTAAGTCATGATGTTACGTCATCTAAATCTAATCAAATCCAGTCACAAGCACCATGATCAGACATAATTAGCTCCAATGGATTGGTGTTGTAGTCCATTGGCTGGCTTAACTTAGCACGGGTCCGGTCCATTGATCGGCTTGGAGGGTAGATTGACCTAGCCTTTGGCTCGTGGTTTGATGCCAGAGCGAGGCTTGAAGACCATCAAGGTAGACCCCTGTTCAAGATGGTGATGGACTCCATCTCTCTCTAACTTTGGCGATGCTGTTTTTTCCATCCTATGCCGATGTATCATGGGGCCCGTTGGTGGGGTCTTGTCCAAGTATAGTGGAGGAGAATGGTGACAATCTAGAGGCATGGGTGGCGTGAATGGGCGTGCTACTAGTATTAGATTAGCCAGAAAGTGAATGAAGGAAGGAGAGAGTAGTATAAAGGTGCCTTGACTTTTAAGAATTTTTGCCACCGTCACCACCATTCCATCGATAAAGGATGTAGTGTGGGTAATGGTATAGAGGTGTAGCATTGAGCTATAGTAGAAGAGTGTGGCAATGCGATATGAGAGAAATATAAGTTATTCCTATTCGTAGGGTAAAGATAGAGTAAAGTTAAAATAAGATAAAGAATTTTTGATAAAGTATAATTTTTACTTATTTATACTAACAGATAATAACTACATATTTTAACAGTTGCTCTCCTATCTAACCTTCACTCTTGGTTGTTTTGGTAACTATCGTTAATTAACCTTTACCATGTCGTTAGCATGGTTGCTCTGCAACCGGTAGGACGATAATCTTATCCTTTCGGTCCAATATATAGTTCTGTTTTCGAGATTATTTTTGAGATCAAGATTTGCCGTATCAGAACCGGACCTCATACTGATGCCACACTAGCATAGTGTCGGTACGGTACGGAGATTTTTTGGTGCACTGAGGGTTGATATGCCATCGGTACCGAATCAAGACGGTACCGTACGGCATACCATGCTTGAGATTGCTTCAATCATTTCAATTTATTTCTGCGTATTTTAATTGATCTTGGCTAAATTCTATGTTTCAGCAAGCTTTTGACTTAATTCTTCTCTGATCTGTATCTCTATAGGTAAAATTTGTCGTGGTCGAACTCTCTCCAATTCAACAAGGGTCATGTCTCACGTGATTTGATTTTATCAGACCTAATTCATGTGGTGCTTCTTTCAGCCACCAGCTAGATTGTTTAAGATGGGTTGTAAACATTGTCTTCCACATTTTGTTGGCTGATGATCAAGAGGTTGCCAAGATATCTATCATCATCCTCTTGGTATTAGTAGAATCCTAATTCCAATTCATTATTTGATTATTATTCCCCTTTTACCAAAGCATCGCTTCGGTAATCTACTCATATCTTTTCTATTTCCTTTCTAATCCTTTGGCCATGTTCTTTCATGTAATACTCCTATGTATCGAAACAGTCGGCACGTTGCTTAAGATCCTCCATGTCTATGGGCATCCCATTTTGTCTTTCGCATTACTAGGGATCTTGATTTATCTTGTGGTAAAGCGCACTTCCACTCTATAAATAGATCCAACATTCTTCTCTTTGGTGCTTGCCCTTTTTCTCCCTATTGATTATTCTCATGCCTCTTGACCGTTCTATCGGTGCAATTGAGTATCAGCCAAGGCAACCTGTTTATTTTGGTTGACTAATTTTTGATTAGTTTGCTAAATCAGCATATCGTCACAAATTGGGGCATCACCATAAACATATTTTGTTGCTAAATTGCAATACCGTAACCACCAGCTTGTTGTATGGTTGAGGCCTTCTAAATCAGTAAGTTGTCATTTTCCAACTGGCCTTTAGCTTTTCTTGGGCCCTCACCTTTTCTAGGTTAGGGGGAGTGGATTCTTGTGTATTTCTACTTTTATCAACTATGTTCGTACATAAGTCCTAAGCCTATCACGCTCGTTCTATCTTCACTAGACGAAGAATTGTGGCGGATGGAACATTGGATTATCTTGAAACCTCAACAGGCCAACAACGGTGAAGGCTATTAGCCTTAGTCAAGAGGAGAATGAGCACATGGCGATCTAATTGACTTTTTATTCATACTTGTGTAACTGTTAGAAAACGTAGTGTGACCTTTTAACTTTGTGTTTTCTTGCATGCATTTCTCAAAGTAATCTTTCATTAATGGCATTCTTCAACATTAGGTCTACCCCTAGGTAGATTAGGTTGACGGTCTTTAATGTTGGTTAGAAGAGCTGGATCAACTCCTTCAAAGCTGAGCTGACCGACGTATGTTGAGAAGTACGGTTCCTAGAGAAGTTTGCGGACTGGCATCCACAATTCTTCAAGAAGTGTGGAAGAAACTGAAAAGTTGAGAAAGTCCTGTAGAATAGAATTTATCGTAGTAGAGTAATGCTATATGTATCGGCCTATTGGTCGAAACTGTTGTAGAATTTTTAAGTCATATATATAATAGTACTATTTATTCTGTTGTTAGACCGAATTCATTACTTCTTCGATTTTTCAGTGGCTTTTGGTGTAGCATTGAGACCCATATTATGCATAATCCATGTGAGGGTCTTTGATCATTTGCAATGCTAGGTAGCAAGCTGAATCAGCCCTTGTGTTGTTATGTTGCCTCTTGGCGTATGGAACATGTATCACATAAAAACCCTCCAAAAGCTTTCTTTTCCTCTTGAACTTCTGTGATGCTTACAGCCGGTATTATGAGACTGCTAAAATTTTGCTTTTCACTCTTGGAAAAAGGATTAAGAACTAATGTTTTGCCAACCAACCTTTGCAATTCATCATGATCAACAATCTTGAACTTCAGTCAAGTATGGATCAAAACATCCATTGATAGTTCAGCCATTACAACCTTGATGGCAGCATGTCTGCAATATCTCAATCAGTTGATTCTGAGGGCTCTATTATATCGTCTTCGGTAGTTATCTCTTAATAAGCTGAGGTCTTTAATTTGGGTTCTTCATAGATCCCAATACTTCTATACGATGGTTGATAAGCCAATTCGTCCATTGGAAGGATGGGTTCGGCCATTTTCACTATAGAATTTGCCGTAGTGTATTGTGGCTTACTACACTCATATGCTAGCTAATAAGTCGATTCATCCATCATAGTGATGGGCTTGGCCTTTTCACCATAAGACTTGCCAGAATGTATCGTGGCTTTGCATATCAACTTTCAACTACAAAAATAAGTTTTTTAAACTATTCTGGTACCAAAGCTGAAGAATGAAGACGCTAACGCTGATGTCTTTGTCTGGTCCACATTCAGCCTATGGGTGATAACCTCTAAGTCTATACTTGGCATATCAGAAGCTGACAAGGCAAAGACATCAGCATTAGCATGGAGAAATTCTAGAAGCCGCATTCAAACGGCATCATTAAGATGGGCTCCAATTTGCACTATTCGAACCGGCATCATAATATCAAGAGGTACAGAACAAAGGTATTTGGCTAGCTCCCTACACTATTGCCTCTGGCTTACTTGAGAATTGAAGCTTTCGATGGGAAGTGTCTCCCTCGGCTTATTTTTCTTGAGCGTAGTCATATAGCATCTCCGAGCGAGCGCTTGGTCACCCGAACCTCCTACACCGCTTTTAGTCCGAAACTTCATCAACAAGTGGTAGGTGGAGACCACAACACACAAGACATTTAAGCTTGGTCGTCCTAAAATGGTGTTGTAGGCTAATGGGACTTTAACGACGACAAAATCCAACATAATTGTAGTTTGCTATGGCACCTGTCTTGTTGTGATAGGGAGAGTGATGATCCCTTCCACTAGAACTAGTCCCCAAAAAAGCCGACCAGTGGGGAGGTAATCCTCCGAAGCCTATCAATTGGTAGATTCATTTTAGAAAAGGTCTCGTAAAACTAGATGTCCGCCAAGCTTCTATTATCTACTAGAATTCTTTTTACATCATGATTTGCAATAGTAAGAAAAATTACAACGACATCGTCATGGGGGGTTGGCACCCCTTTCCCGTTAGGTCTCTTCATCGATGAGCTCCCACATAAATGGCTCGTGCATAGGCTCTTCTTGCAGACGAACTAGCTCCACCAGGAGCTATTCCACTGATTACGGTGCTAATGACTCCAATCATTGGTTGGTTCAGGCTTCACCCGGAAGAGGGTCGCTTTCAACCAGAATTGGCTCGACCCTGAGGGTTTCGAACATAGGTGCCGAGGTAGCCCCATTGAATTAAGGCCTTAGTCACATTTTTTAGTTGGAAGTAGTTCTCGGTGTCATGTCCATGGTCATGGTGGAACTGGTAGTATCACGTCATGTCCTTACAAGTTGTAGACTTCATCTCCCGCATCCACTTCACATAGTTGCAGTTGCGGATTTCATAAGAATCTATTGGTGCAGAATCTTCAGGAGTGTATATCTTCCAAACCTCTAAACAGAGCTTCTCGATCAGCAGGAGACTTTTTCATCCCCTCTAGATTTCTTAGCAGGGGGCGTCAAGTCATCTAGGGCCTGCTCATTGTTTTTCTATTGGGTGGGTCGCCCCTAGCTAACTCTCGCCATGTCATCATGGCTTCCTCGGTGTTGATGTACCTGTCTGCTCAGGCTAATAGCTCAATGTAGTCTCTCGAAAATCTTTTCTCTAAAGAAAAAAGAAATCGAAAAGTCCTCAAGCCGCTTCTCATGGCAGACATTGTGACCGAGTGATTCAGGTCGTGTACCTCCTAGGTAGCTACATTAAAGCGACTAATGTAGTCTTGTAAGGACTCGTCATTTCGCTGCATGATGGCGAAAAGGGTGTTTGAACTCCTCCTTGGCCTTTTGCCACTTACGAAGTGGGCAGAGAAAATCTGGCCGAGCTGCTCAAATGAATGGCTGAGCCTGGCTGTAGCCCGATGTACCACAATCGAGCTGTCTTTCGAAGGATACCTAGGAAAGCTCTACACAGCACCACGTCAAAGGCACCCTAGAGCATCATGAGGCTCTCTAAGTGATCTAGAGGGTTTGAGGTGCTGTCATACATCTCCAGATGTGGCATCTTGAAACAGGGAAAACAAGCTCCCCCATTATCTTTATCGAGAATGGGGGTTCAATGGTGAACTTCACGTCTCGGTCTTGATTAGCTTGATGCTGCCGCAGATCTTTGAGGTGCTGGTGCATCTCCTTGAACTTATGGTTGAGGCCCTGTTAGGTCGATGAGAGGAGGAATGGCTGGAGGCTGACTTCTCGCAAGAGAGAGAGTCGGTGGATCGAGGTGGGTCCTCCTGCACATGACTCCATGGCTAGTTGTAGGGGTTGTGTGGAGCCTTGTCAAAACTGTAATGACAAAAAAGCCGGTTGGGAGGCACTTGCCCCCTACCCTGAGATGGGGAGTGTTGACTCGACAATTTTGGTCCTCTCGATGATCCTGCTTGTGGACCTCTTGCTACTGTGGCCGCTTGGGGTGGCTGGCTACTGCATATGTTGGATCACAGTAGCCAGTGCCTGGATATATTGAAGATGTGCTTGAAAATGTTCAAAGGTCGCCACCGAAACTATCTATAGCTCTGGCGGGAGTGGAGCCCTCCGTAGGCACTGTAAAGAGCCGTCGGACTCCTCCAGCATGTTTGGCTAGAGATTAGAAGGTGTTGCTGCACCCTTTGAGACTTTATAGTGATTAGGAGACGAAACCTCTTAGGATGGTCTGGGCGGTGCGGGCCGGGGCGGAGGAGCTGAGGGGTGGGATGAGGATCAGAGGGCTGGTGTTGATCCATCCGTACTTCTGCGGGAAGGAGCCGGTGGGGATGGAGAGCAGGGATCCGCGGGTGAGGGAGAGGATGGAGAGCACGTGGGGGTTCGTGTGCGGGTGGAAGAAGGGGTTGGAGGATCCGCTTGTGGATCCGCTAAGGGGGGAGGGGATGGAGGGGTTGGGGTGCGAGCAGGTGCTGGTGAGCGTGGCGGAGAGGGATTTCTTGAGGGAGAGAGGGAGGGCATACTACGAGGGGTTGAAGGGGAGCGGGTGGGGAGGGAAGGTGGAGCTGATGGAGTCGGAGGGGGAGGAACATGTGTTCCATCTCCAAAATCCTACAGGGGAGAAGGCTTTGAGAAAGGCGACAACAGCGAGTGGATTGCAGAGAGAGAGTGGGGAAAGGGAGTGGACCTTTAGGAGAGAGAGTGAGTGACTTGGGATGCGCGCCCGGTGTGCCAATCTTCGTGCGGTGGGTGGGGTATTCTCTCAAACACTGGGTGTGTGTAGCGGAAGTGGGGAACTGGGTGGGTCCGGCATCAAACCTCGTGTTCCCGGTGGTCGAACACCTAGGCTATACGAATGGCGCCAACCGATCCCAAGACAGAGGCGGTGGGCCAGGGTGCGAAGCCGGCGGTGGGCCAGGGCGAGAAGCCGGTGAGGCCTCAACCGTCAGCTCGGTCGTGGGCGGATGTGGCGAAGGGTACGAAGGGGACGACGAGGCCGCCGATTTGGACGAATCACCAAATCCCGGAAGCGGATTTGGAAGCCCTAAAACTGCGCTTCACGGATGTGGTGGAGATATCGCCGGAGGAGGGGGAGCTGGCTAGAGCGGCGTGGAGGGAGACCGCGGTGATCGTGCGGAGTGCGGGTCGCCGGGTGCTAGGGGAGTGGATTCGCCGGGAGATGCGGATGGTGGTGAAGCTCGACTATGATGTCGAGGAATTCCTGCTATCAAATGACACTTTTGCATTTCGCTTTCGGACGAAGAACGATCGGGAAGCCGCCATGGAGGCCGGACCGTGGTTAGTTGCCGGCCAACTTCTTGCTATGGAGAGGTGGCGACCGAATTTTGTCCCGGATAACAGGCAGCTCAGCCGGCTTATTGTTTGGCTTAGACTTCCCAACTTGCCAATGGAGTATTGGTCGAAAGGCATGATCTGGAACATTGCAGCGAAGGCCGGCCGTCCCCTGGCATTGGACAAAACTACAGATCTCGGCCGGAAACTGGGCTTCGCACGAGTTAAGGTGGAACTGGATGCGCGGGAGCCGATCCGACCGGGAACATTCATCCGGGTAGGTTCCGATTTGTACTGGCAGATCTTTCGCTTTGAAAACCTCCCGGGGTTTTGCTATAAATGTGGCCGTCTTGGTCATGGAGAGGACGCCTGTCCCTTTCCCCCAGCTCCAGTGACGCCTGCAGCTGTGGACGACCATGGTGCTCAGCAGGCTTCGTCATCGAAGTCGAAGGATGGGGAGGAGGCGGTGAAGACAGGTCTATCAGAGGGGAATCGGCTCCCCTTTGGGCCGTGGCTGTCTACTTCCAGGATCTGGCAGCCTAGGGGGACCAGACCGGTGAAGAAGACGACTGAGTCTAGGGGTGAAGCATCACCGGTTCGCCAGTCACCGGAGCCGGGGCCGAGCTCTCCATGTGTGGCGGCGTGCTCTCCCGAGTCGCCTGTTGACACAGAGGGGTGGCAAAAGCCAACCAAGGTGGCTAGACGGAGGTCGCCGGCGACGGGGGAGGCGAGCGGCTCGGAGGCCATGAACGGTGAGTTCGCCCAACTCGGTGTGCTGCCGGGTTGACTGGGTTGGCCCGGAACTCAGCTGGGGAGATGGGCCTGAAGTCGGGCCCGGATGAGTCGGCCCATCAGGCGGACCATGGGTCGGCTATGGGTCAGGGCCCAAGCCCAATGAAGCGGGCTAGGAGCCCGTCCAAGCCCAGTCCAGCGCGGGGGGCGGGGCCGGCCCAGTGCCTATCCCGAGCTACTTCATCGTCCTCCATCTATGGTCTGGAGGGTCGCCGGAGGGAGGCTGGGAGGAGACACTTCCGGAGTGCCTCCCTACCTCCGGCGAGGGCGCCTATTCGACTGAAGCCGACCGGAGGTCCCGGCAGTGGGGTCGCGGAGTCTCCAATGGCGCTGCGACCGATTGCTCCTCCGGTTGAGGGCGGTGCTGCGGTGGGCGGAATGGAGCCGATGCTTGGGGTGAAGTCGACGGCGGAGCCGGTGGCGGAGCCTGAAGACGATGGGCTGTGTTCTGCCAGGGTGTTGCTCCCTTCCCCCTCCCCGGATGTCGGAGGCTCCACGTTGAGCCGGACGGAGCGGTCGAGTCGGGGGGGGGTTGATGCCGCCGGTGGCTGCGGCTGATGTCGGTGGACCGGCTCGAGCCGAAGGAGGAAAGGGTGATGAAGCCTTCATGGTGGAGCTGGGCAAGGAGAAGGGAGTTTCTTGGCCCCTTGCAGAGACTGTGGCGAGCTCTTCCCATGCTCTGTCGACCACTGTGGCTGGGAGAAGTGGCTCAGAGGAGCTGGGCAGCCCGACTACAGAGAATAGCCTCAATTTGCTAGTAGGGGCGGTTGTGACAAGGGGCGTGTCCGGGGGCTCAAGACAGGGGTCTCCGATTTTGGATCATGGGAGGGTTGTAGATTTGCTGAGAGCCTCAATCCAGGAAGGCAAGCAGGCTCCTGGTGCAGGGGAAGTCAATTAGTTCTTATGAAGGTGCTAGCTTGGAACTATAGGGGGGCCGCCAAACCTTCCTTTTTCTCCTCATTTAAGAGGTTAGTACAGCTTCATAATCCTGAAATTTGCTTCCTTTGTGAAACACGGGTATCCGGTGACGGACTACGTCGAGTTCAGCGGCGAGTGGCACAAGATTGGGAATCCTTTGCAGTGGAGTCCCGGGGCTTATCTGGAGGCATCCTGATGTTGTGGAAGCGGGGTTTAGGTTCTGTGGATGTATTTTGTCAGTGCTCTCAGCAAGTGGTAATGGTCATTTCAGAACCAAATGAACTCCCGTGGGTGTTGTGTGGGGTTTATGCTAGCACCGACTACAGGGTAAGGAGAACCCTTTGGGGAGAATTGACTAGTCTGTTGACCCAGGGAGTACCAACAATGGTGGTAGGGGACTTTAACTGCATCTTAAGCTCAGAGGAGAAGAGAGGAGGTAGACAATACTCTGATTCGGTGGATAGGAGGGAGTTTCGTGAGTTTGTGGGGAGGAATGGATTGGTGGACCTCGGCTTTTCTGGACCTCGTTTCACCTGGTGTAATAATCAATCCGGGCAGGCTAGAGTGTGGGAGCGGATCGACAGGGCCATTGCATCCCCAGACTGGATCCAGCGTTTTTCAGCCTACCAGGTTAGTCATCTAGCTCGGATTGCCTCTGACCATTGCCCTCTTTTGATATCGACAGAGGCAGGATCGGTGCACCATAGCCCCTTCCGTTTTGAGAAGTTGTGGCTGTCATATCCCCAGTCATGGGATGTAGTCAGGGAGGCGTGGAGTGTGCCAGTACGAGGGGACGCTATGCAGAGGGTGTCACGCAGGCTGGAGCTCACCAAACGCCGGCTTCGGCGTTGGAACCGGGAGACTGTCGGCAATGTCTTTAGGAGGTTGGAGGAGGTGGAGGCAGCGATTTTGGACGCCCAGGGGCGGGAGGATCGAGGAGAGGAGCTTACGGAGACCGATATGGTGGATCTGCGGCGATCACTAGCCTCCCATCATTCCTTGTTGCGCCAGCAGGAGATCTTCTGGAGACAGAAGTCCAGAATTCAGTGGGTCAAGGATGGTGACCGGAATACCAATTTTTTTCACTGATCGACAGTTATTAAAAGGCAAAGGAATATGATCCGTTCCTTGAGGGTTGGGGTGGGTCACCGTGTGGAGGAGGGTTCGGCAGTTAGACAGGTATTAGTCGACTTTTTCAGGTCTAGATGGACTGAGGATGGGGGGATATTTGAGACGGGCCTACTCCTCCGGTCGGAGATCAGAGTGGATGAGTCAGAGAATACAGCCTTGATTCGGCCAGTGTCGGAGATGGATGTGCAGGAGGCAGTTTGGGGTCTGGCAGAGGACAAGGCCCCTGGACCGGATGGCTACCCACCATTCTTCTTCCGTAGATATTGGTGTATTATTCGAAGGGCAGTGGTGGAGGCAGTTCAGTTTTACTTTAGCCATGTAGGGATGACAGATGATTGGAAGGCCACCTTTATCACATTGATACCGAAGCGTGTGGACGCTTCGGAACCGAGTCATTATAGACCCATTAGTTTGTGTACCACCTTGTATAAGGTGGTGGCGAGGATCATGGTGGGGAGGATGACGAGCCTGATGCCACGGATCATTAGTCAGGAGCAGGGAGCCTTTGTGGGGGGGAGGAGTATCTCAGACAACATTTTACTGGCTCAGGAGATGATGGGGGATCTGCAGCGAGCCTCGAGGAGGCGATGTTTGATGGCAGTAAAATTAGACATGGAGCGAGCCCATGACCGGATCCGATGGGACTTCCTACGGCGGGCATTAGAGAGCTTTGGATTCCACCGGGTTTGGATTGACTGGATTCTAGGATGTGTGCAGGGGCCTAGCTTCTCCATTCTGGTCAACGGCACGCCATCGCCCTTCTTCCGTGCTACTATGGGACTTCGCCAGGGATGTCCTCTGTCCCCATTTTTGTTCATTATTTGCTCGGATGTTCTTTCCCGGGCTATGCATGCTGCTTGTGGGAACCGGGAGCTGGCACCCTATTGCCCAGCCCCGGGTGCCCGACCTCTTTCACACTTATTATTTGCAGATGACTGTCTCCTACTTGCCAGGGCGAGGGTGTCAGATGCCAGAGCCCTCCAGGGTGTGCTGACAGAGTATTGTGTGATGTCTGGACAGAGGGTTAATCTACAAAAGTCTACTATCTTTTTCAGCCCTAGCACTGAGGGGAGGGTGCGCCGGGAGATCAGGGCGACTCTGGGGATACAGGAGCAGACTGGGGCCCTGGTGTATCTCGGGGTCCCCATCACAGGGAGGAGGTTACGGGTGGCAGAGTGCTCCACCTTATTGGAGAGGGTGCGGAGCAGATTAGAGGGATGGAGGGCCTCGTCTCTTTCTATGATGGGGAGATTGACGTTGATCAGGTCAGTTCTGTGTTCCATGCCTATTTACTTGATGGCTCACACAGTGGTGCCGAAGACTGTGCTGGTGGGGATTGAGCGACTTATGCGGAGCTTTCTTTGGGGCTCCTACCGGGGGGGCCATGGGATACATCTGTTGGCTTGGGAGAGAGTGTGTCTACCACTGAGGGAGGGTGGGCTGGGGGTGCAGTCACTCTTGGTACGACGCGAGGCTCTCTTGGCACGGAGGGCAGTACAGCTTGTTCTGGAGCCGCTCGGTCACTGGAGCCAGGTTATGATAGCCAGGTATGGCCGAGCGGGTCTCGAGGGCCCGGCGATAGGCCGGCGGAGGAGATCTTTTATGTGGCGAGATATTGGGAGGTATGTGCCTATAGCTCTGGCGCATTCGAGGTGGTTGATCGGCGACGGACGGAGTGTTGATGTGATGGATGACCCATGGGTGGATGCAGTTCCTTTGAGACTATGGCCGACGACTATCAGCATTGAGGTGGGGGAGGGACTCCGAGTTTCTGATCTCCTCCGGCCGGGAGAGGCAGAGTGGGATGGTGACAGGCTGGGCCAGCTGTTTGGAGAGCACCTAGTAGAGCGTGTTCGGTCGATTCCCCTTCCGAGATCAGCAGGTCCAGATGCCAGGGTCTGGAGCACTACCCCTCGAGCGAGCGTTGGAGTCGGAGAGGTTGCCCGGCTCCTTCAGTCAGGCTCACAGTCGGGCATAGATTGTGGCTGGGTGTGGAGGTTTGGGCTACACCAGAGGGTTGCTCTCTTCCTGTGGAAGGTGGCCTGGGAGCGGTTGCCGACATGCTCAGTGCTGTGTAGACGAGGTATGAGCCTTTCCCCCTCATGTCCAGACTGTGGGGTGGAGGAGTCGGTGGATCATGTTCTATTCCACTGCGTATGGGCGAGAGGTGTTTGGAGTTTGACTGGGATCCTGGGTGCCACCTGGAGTGGGAGAGATCTCTTCCTGGAGGAGGTTCGGCTGTGGGCTAGTGCACCTCAGACGCGGGGATTGGCTATCAGGGTGTCTTGTACAGCGTATCAGATATGGCTGGCCAGGAACGCCCGAGTGTTTGGGGAGCGTCGGCTTTCCCTACTTTTTGTGATGGAGCGAGCCAGAGCTCAGGCTGCAGAGATTGTTCAGGTAGAGTCAGCTCATCGACCTTTGATAGCTCGGGACATCTGGGGTTCCTATATTGCTTCGGCAGCTCCACACAGGGTATTCTTTACTTGGGAGCCCCCACCCCCGAGTTTCCTCAAGGTCAATTTTGATGGCTCTGTCATGGATGGCGGCAGGAGGGGAGGGGCCGGATTTGTTGTTAGGGGCCCGAGTTTTGATGTGGTGGCAGCAGGGGGCCATCAGATTTTTGATATCTCTGTTCCAGGGGCAGAGCTGCGAGCGGCATGGATGGGCCTGTCTTATGCGTGGCGGGTACTCCGAGCGAGCTCGATTTTTCTGGAGGGTGATTCGGCCACGGTGATTAGCTGGATCCGTAGGGGCCCGGGTAGTCATGGATGTGTTCATCCTTTGCTTCGCGACATTTGGACGATGGTGGGAGAGGGGGTTACATTTCAGGCCAGACATGTATATCGTGAGGCCAATGGGGCGGCCGACTGGGTGGCTGCGTATGTAGCGAGCCACTCAGGAGGCACCCTATGGGCTGGGGCGAGAGAGATGCCCGGCGCACTTCGGGACATTTTGTATTCTGACTCCTTAGGGTGTATTCGTACCCGTGATGTATGAAATGACCGCTTTAGCAAAAAAAAAAAAAAAAAAGAAGGCTTTGAAGGAGATGGAACGCATGATTTCTTTCCTCTATCAAGATTGATTTTTCTTTTGCCGTATTATATATATTATTGGAAAGCGGAAATGACAGATCTGATGGAGAGCAGCATATGTTGTTCGAGATGACTAATATGGGCTGGAAGCTTCTTATTCATCCTAGATTTTATTTTGTTATGCTCTTTGAAGTAGAATTTATCAAATATTTTCTTTTCAAGTTCCGAAGATACTATGATGGGCTCTTTGTTTTTTTTTTTTCTTTTTTTTTTGCTAAAACGGGCATTTCATACATCACAGATACGAATACATCCTAAAGAGTTGGAATACAAAATGTTCCGAAGTACTCCGGACATCTCTCTCTCCTCAGCCCATAGGATGCCTCCTGAGTGGCTCGCTACATATGCAGCCACCCAATCGGCCGCCCCATTGGCCTCACAATATACATGCATGGCCTGTAATGTAACCCCCTTTCTCACCATCATCCAAATATCGCGAAGCAAGGGATGAACACATCCATGACTACCCGGGCCCCTACGGATCCAGTTAATCACCGTGGCCGAGTCACCCTCCAAAAAAATCGAGCTCCCCCAGAGTACCCGCCGCGCATAAGATAGGCCCATCCAGGCCGCTCGCAACTCTGCCCCTGGAACAGAAATATCAAAAATCTGACGGCCCCCTGCTGCCACCACATCAGAACTCGGGCCCCTAACAATGAATCCGGCCCCTCCCCTCCTGCCACCATCCAAGACAGAGCCATCAAAATTGATCTTGAGGAAACTCGAGGGTGGGGTCTCCTAAGTAAAGAATACCCTATGTGGAGCTGCCGAAGCAATGTGGGAGCTCTAGATGTCCCGAGCTATCAAAGGTCTATAAGCTGGCTCTACCTGGATAATCTCTGCAGCCTGAGCGCAAGCCTGCTCCATCACAAATCGTAGGGATAGCCGGCGCTCACCAAACACCCGGGCGTTCCTAGCTAGCCATATCTGGTATGCTGTACAAGACGCTGTGATAGCCAATCCCCGCATCTGAGGAGCACCAGCCCAAATCCGAACCTCCTCCAGGAAGGAATCCCTCCCACTCCAGGTGTCCCCCGGGATCCCAGTCAAACTCCAAACACCTCTCGCCCATACGCAGTGGAATAGAACATGATCCACCGACTCATCCACCCCGCAGTCCGAACATGAGGGGGAAAGGCTCATACCTCGTCTACACAACACTGAGCATGTCGGCAACCGCTCCCAGGCCACCTTCCAGAGGAAGAGAGCAATCCTTTGGTGTAGCCCAAACCTCCACACCCAGCCATAGTTTAGGCCCGGCTGTGAGCCTGGCTGAAGAAGCCGGGCAACCTCACCAATCCCAATGCTCGCTCGATAGGTGGTGCTCCAGACCTTGACATCTGGACCTGCTTATCCCGGAAGGGGAATCGACCGAACCCGCTCTACTAGATGCTCTCCAAACAACTGGCCCAGCCTGTCGCTATCCCACTCCGCCTCTCCCAGCCAGAGCAGATCAGAAACTCGGAGTCCCTCCCCCGCCTCAGTACTGAGAGTCGTCGGCCATAGTCTCAAGGGAATTGCATCCACCCATAGGTCCTCCATCACATCAATACTCCGTCCGTCGCCGATCAACCACCTCGAATGCGCCAGGGCCATAGGCACATACCTCCCAATCTCTCGCCACATAAAGGATATCCTCCGCCGGGCTATCGCCTGGCCCTCGAGACCCGCTCGACCGTACCTGGCTATCATAACCTAGCTCCAGTGACCGTGCGGCTCCAAGACAAACTGTACCGCCCTCCGTGCCAAGAGGGCCTCGCATCGCACCAAGAGTGACTGCACCCCCAACCCACCCTCCCGCAGTGGTAAACACACTCTCTCCCAAGCTACCAGATGTATCCCATGCCCCCCGCGGTAGGAGCCCCAAAGAAAGCTCTGCATAAGCCGCTCAATCCCCACCAGCACAGTCTTCAGCACCGCTATGTGAGCCATCAAATAAATAGACATGGAACATAGAGCCGACCTGATCAACGTCAATCTCCCCATCATAGAAAGTGATGATGCCCTCCATCCCTCTAATCTGCTCCGCACCCTCTTCAGTAAGATAGAGCACTCTGCCACCCGTAACCTCCTCCCTGTGATGAGAACCCCAAGATACACTAGGGCCCCCGTCTGCTCCTGTATCCTCGAGTCGCCCTGATCTCTCAGCGCACCCTCCCCTCAGTCCTAGGGCTGAAAAAGATGGCGGACTTATGTAGATTAACCCTCTGCCGCAGATCTTTGAGGTGCTGGTGCATCTCCTTGAACTTATGGTTGAGGCCCTGTTAGGTCGATGAGAGGAGGAATGGCTGGAGGCTGACTTCTCGCAAGAGAGAGAGTCGGTGGATCGAGGTGGGTCCTCCTGCACATGACTCCATGGCTAGTTGTAGGGGTTGTGTGGAGCCTTGTCAAAACTGTAATGACAAAAAAGCTGGTTGGGAGGCACTTGCCCCCTACCCTGAGATGGGGAGTGTTGACTCGACAATTTTGGTCCTCTCGATGATCCTGCTTGTGGACCTCTTGCTGCTGTGGCCGCTTGGGGTGGCTGGCTACTGCATATGTTGGATCGCAGTAGCTAGTGCCTGGATATATCGAAAATGTGCTTGAAAATGTTCAAAGGTCGCCACCGAAACTATCTATGGCTCTGGCGGGAGTGGAGCCCTCCGTAGGCACTGTAAAGAGCCGTCGGACACCTCCAGCATGTTTGGCTAGAGATTAGAAGGTGTTGCTGCACCCTTTGAGACTTTATAGTGATTAGGAGACGAAACCTCTTAGGATGTTCTGGACGCTTCCTCTAGCGCGAGAAGCGTGACAACGCTAGAGAGCTCGGTGGCCGGCTACTTTGGTTGGAATTGGAGAAGGTGAGCAGCGCTTAGTTGTTATAGCTGAGATCCTAGTCAGATGGCAACCTTCCGACCTAAAACAACACAGAGCAAAGAAATCCTCTAGCTGGAATGTATTCAGCAAGAGACCCTCTGATGTCTAAGTTAGTATGGTAATTAGAAAATAGGAGGTTGTTTTTAGCCTTCTTTCTTACCTCCTCTATCCTCCATTTTGTGTATGTTCGATGGAGAAGCATACCTACTACTAGAGAATTAGGGTATATGGGTCGACTAGAAGTGACTGGCTTGAGTACGACCTACACTTCGGTTGTGGATGCTTCGCACGCGGATGACATTCTGCCTATCACATTGGTGGCATTTGATAATCACTGGGTCCTACTATTAGGATGAGGCTAACCATGGGGAGCTCTTGATATGCAAGCTCGGTGGTATGGCGTTGGACCCACCTAGTGGCCATTCCCGATCCATCATGTGTTGGCGTCATGGTGTATTTTAATTGGTTGGATTTTCTGATGAGTTGTAGCCGGTTTGGAGGCGTATCTCTTTCTTCCTTTCGTTTCTTTCTTTCATTTCTTCTCACTCCTTTTATATCTTTCTTTTTTTTTCTTTTTTTTTTAAATTTGTGCTTTCTTTGTTAGCTTCCATTCTTTTTTCTTTTTCTTCCCCCTGCGTGTGTTTTTTCTCTTTTTTTCCCAATTTCCTCCTTTTTTTGTTTTCATTGATGAATTTCTTTCACGTTTTCTTGCGATGTCCACACGCTCCATCTCATAGGAATTTAAAATGTAGGTTAAATCTACCCACATTTGATTATGCTAAACCCAAACTTTTATCATATCATCCCGACCTAACCTATTGTCTCCATACCTATTAGGGGTGCAAATGGGTCGTGTCGGGTCATGAGCGACCATTTTGTGTATGTTCGATAGAGAAGCATACCTACTACTAGAGAATTAGGGCATATGGGTCGACTAGAAGTGAATGGCTTGAGTACGACCTAGACATCGGTTGTAGATGCTTCGCACGCGGATGACATTCTGCCTATCACATTGGTGGCATTTGATAATCACTGGGTCCTCCTGTTAGGATGAGGCTAACTATGGGGAGCTCTTGATATGCAAGCTCGGTGGTATGGCGTTGGACCCACCTAGCGGCCATTCCCGATCCATCATGTGTTGGCGTCATGGTGTATTTTAATTGGTTGGATTTTCTGATGAGTTGTAGCCGGTTTGGAGGCATATCTCTTTCTTCCTTTCGTTTCTTTCTTTCTTTAATTTCTTCTCACTCCTTTTATATCTTTCTTTTTTTTCTTTTTTTTTTAAATTTTTGCTTTCTTTGTTAGCTTTCATTCTTTTTTCTTTTTCTTCTTCCTGCGTGCATTTTTTCTCTTTTTTTTCCAATTTCCTCCTTTTTTTGTTTTCATTGATGAATTTCTTTCACGTTTTCTTGCGATGTCCACACGCTTCATCTCAAAGGAATTTAAAATGTAGGTTAAATCTACCCACATTTGATTATACTAAACCCAAACTTTTATCATATCATCCCGACCTAACCTATTGTCTCCAAATCTATTAGGGGTGCAAATGGGTCGTGTCGGGTCATGAGCGACCCCGACCCAATCCCCTTTTTTGTTCGGATCATAATTTTGGACCCTGATCCGATCTGATAGAAGATCGGGTCGGGTCTACCGCTACAATTTTTGACCTAATGGGTTATTCAAGTCGGGTCTATGTATAATTCGAACCCAACCAAAAAAATTAGGATCCGGGTCGGGTCCGGATTATGCTAATCCATCTATGTCCATGGGCCCAAATAATTTTACAGATTTGGATCGATGGTCGGGTCGTAGGATTGAAAATTTAAAATTATCCAAATTTCAAATGGGTCGAGTCAGGTCTGAATTCAATAAATCCAGACCCAACCCAAAAAATGGAATGAGTCTAATTTTAAAACCCGACCCAGCCCGACGGGTCCTTCAAAACAGGTCAAGTCGGATCTAAGTGGGTCAACTCGACCCATTTGCAGCCTTAATACCTATAGTGTATTTTTTGATAAATAATTATAAAAATAAAATAAGAGATTATCAATGGAAACTTGGATGAATGATGTGTTTTTGTCCTTGGAAGCCTTGTTGTTGGTGAAAAACAATATTAAAATTCTGTTTGGATAATTGAGTTGAAAATTTTATATAATTCGTGGATTGGACTGGTGCAATTAGTAAAATTATAGGATTAGGCTAACTTAAGATTATATGCATAAATGCTCAAGAATAGCTTTAAAGTGGGCCGATTCGAATTTTGTGTTTTTTTTTCTCATTATGAAATTCTGGCCGGCTCACTCTAAATTATTTCTAGGTATTTATGAATATAATCCTAGCCCAATTTGTAATGCTATAATTTTGCTGGTGGTACTGGTCCAATTCACAAATTTTGTAGAAATTTTGTCCTAATCATTGAAATAAGCTCTCAATATGTCAAAAATAATGGCAAATAACTTTAAATATGAGATTTATTTTTATTTTTATATAGTTCCAATCACCATTCTTGTTTTAATTTTTTTTTGTTTTAAAAATAAGGATATTGCTAGTTTTATTTTTTCTTTGTTTTAAAAGTAAGGCCGTGCTTTTCGCACCTCCGAAGACTTTACAGTCCTTTTGAAATATGGCAGCTAACATGTCATCTTCTCAGTATTTCAAGGTGGATGTATCCGATGTGAGGTTCCAGTGCGTCAAACGTGAGGTGTCCAGTTCGAAAAAAACAAAGAAACGTGAAAGAAAAACAGTTCCATCTTGTTGATTCCAATGAGAAAATTTGAGGCATACGTCACAGCTTACGTAGTGAAAGCAGCTTGCTTCAAATCTAATCTCATTGTTAAGATATTTTTTGCGGAAGGCCAAGCGAACAGTTCAGCCGCAGCGCTAATTAGGCAAAAGGTTCTGAATTTCCAAATCACGGCAAACAGCCAACACTTGAACACCTAACATCCCAAGCATGAATTCTTGAGCAAAGAGCTAACATCCAAAATGGCGGGACCATGCAGGAGACGAGACGTGAAAAAGGCTCGTTGAAACATGAGTATTCGTCGTCAGGTCCGGCCTTTTACTCCCTCGCACCCGACGCCTGCCACTTACGGCGTTATTTGGGCTTCCTTTTTCCTGTGTTTCAGCAAAGCTCGTTAGGTGTCGTTTAGGTCAAGACTTCCATCAGCATCTAGAAGCTGCTCTTCTCGTCTGGGAGTGTTTATTCGCCATTCGAATCGTAATTGGAATCAAAGTAAAAAATTAAAATAAAATTAGAATAGCTATATATTTGGATATATTTGGTTTATTACTGAAATCGAAATTCGAATGAAATTTAGATACTAGAGGAGAGTTGGAATTGAGTTTTGGAGAGTTGAAATATCCTTATTCCTCCATAAAATCAGAATGGGAATGCAACTTCCTTTAACCAATTAGCTGAATTGGGATTCATTCATTCTCTTTTTTATTGATGAACTAGATTTTTTTGCTAGATTCATGAATTGGTGGGCCAAATATTGCTATAAGGTTTTATTTGGTTGGGGTATATCAGATTATGTGTAATCCGATGAATCTTGAAAATTGTTATCTAAAAAAGTACTTATGGAAAAAAATAACTTTTATCTTATTTGATTGGTTGGAAAATTACTTTAAAAAATGATATTGAAAAAAGATTACTAAATTTTGTTGGAGATAATCTTATATGGAAATATTGCCAAATTTCTATCTATGCCCTTAAATAAACAATTCATGTAATAATTTTTTTTTTTAGTCTATTTGTTAGTTATTTATAGCCCACTTACATAACATTGTCAATATTGGCTGTTTTGAATATTAAAATATATTTACAAGAGTTAATAAATATTTTTAAATTAATTGTATATATATTAGAAAACATATTTTTTATTATAAATAGAGTTTAGTATGTTTGGGTATATAAATAAATATATTAATTATTAATAAATCCTATGTTAGATTTGTTGATAAATAATAATAATTTGTTAATTATTTATTAATAATTAATATTTATTAATAAATATATTAACATATTTATAATATACTAATATAATATTAATATGATATACCAACATAATTAATATTAATTATATAATATAATTAATATTAATATAATATAAGTAAGGGTATTTTCATTAAGAATTGGTAATTTTACATTACCTCTATTCGGTAATCCATTATGGAAAAATTAATACCATCCTCTGAGGGTATTTATTTTATCTTCTCTTTTAGGAAAATAGATTTAGAACCTACCAGTTATTTTATTATCTTTCTTATGGGTAAGAAAGATTACCATATATCCATGCCAGATTAGCCTCACTTATGTTAATATAATCTAAGTAAGGGTATTTCTATCAAGAAATGATAAATTTAGACTATATTATGTTAATATAACCTAAATGAAGGTGTTTCCATCAAGAAATGATAATTTTAGATTACCTTCATTCGGTAATCTAGTTGAAAAAAATAAACAACACTACAATTAATGATATTGATTTTATCTTCTCTTTTAAACAAATAGATATAAAATTTTTTGTTTATTTTTTTTATGCTTACTCCAACTAAGAATATCCAAACAAGCCGTCCCAATTGGATTTGGATTGTATCCTTGGCACGAAGGAGTAATTGATCTTCTTTCTAGGGTAGTTTGCATCCTGTACAGCTCTCAAAAAACTTTGATTTTTTTATCTGCTGCACGGATCTCAATAAGGCTATTACGGGATTGAATTTATTTGGCTAAAATTGCAGTCAATGTATTCCGGTGGAATTTGTCTATATTTCCAGAGTTTTCCAGGTACCTGAGATTTCCCATCAACGCTAAACGGTAGGTTTGAGAATTGGGACGGGGTCGGGTTGATCTTTCGCTCGAAAAGAATGATTCACCTTCTTTTAGCCAAGCAAATTCATCTACTTGTCTTGTAGCCCGTAACTCCTGACTGTATTGTCTGTATCTATTATTGTGGTCTTGTCTCTACACGGCCATCTGCTATCTATAAAGCCACGCGGAGTGCCCGGAGCCACGCCCAAACCAATCTCCCAGTTTTTTTTCCTCTCTCTCTCCATCTTCACCTCCCATGGATCCCGACACCGAAGTCCAACTCGACCTCGCCCCCTTCATCCGCATCTACAAGAGCGGCCGCATCGAACGCCTCGTCGGCACTGACGTCGTCCCCGCCTCCGTCGACCCCGCCACCGGCGTCACCTCCAAAGACGTCACCATCGACCCATCCACCGGCGTCTCCGCCCGCCTCTACCTCCCCACCACCACCAACAAAACCAAGCTCCCCGTCCTCATCTACATCCACGGCGGCGGCTTCGTCATCGAGACCGCCTTCTCCCCCACCTACCACAACTACCTCAACTCCCTCGTCTCCCAAGCCCAGATCCTCGCCGTCTCCGTCGACTATCGCCGCGTCCCGGAGCACCCGCTCCCTGCCGCGTACGACGACGTCTTGGCCGCCGCCAAGTGGGTCGCCTCCCACGCCGCTGGAAGCGGCGGCCCCGAGCCTTGGCTCTCCGAGCACGGCGACCTCAACCGCGTCTTCTTGGCCGGCGACAGCGCCGGCGCCAATATTGCCCACAACGTGACGCTGCGCGCCGGGAAGACAGATCTCGGATCTGGGATGCGGATCAAAGGATTGCTTTTAGTCCATCCGTTCTTCTGGGGGTCGAAGCCGGTGGGATCGGAGAGCACGGACCCGGAGCCGAGGAGGAGGACGGAGGAGTTGTGGGGATTCGCGTGCCCGGGGACGACCGGGGCCGACGACCCTTGGATTAATCCGCTGGCGGAGGGGGGGCCGGGGTTGGAGGGTTTGCCGTGCGAGCGGGTGCTGGTGACGGTGGCGGAGAAAGATTTTATCAGGGAGAGGGGGAGGGCGTACTACGAGGGGTTGAAGGGGAGCGGGTGGGGAGGGGAGGCGGAGCTGCTGGAGTCGGAGGGGATGGGCCATGTGTTCCATCTCCTGGACCCCACCAGCGAGAAGGCCGTGGCCAAGATGGAGCGCGTGGTTGCTTTCTTGAACTGCGCGTGATTTGTCGCACCAGGGTCCCGAAACTGATGTGGCCTGCAGAACTCTGGAATATTATTGGCTGGACTTATGCTCTTGGTGTTTATGCTCTTGGAATGGGGTGACGAGAGAAGACTGGTTCGATTAGGTTGAAAATTCAGCCATTGAAATGTATTGGTCCATTTGTAATCTGCTGGGTGGCCCTTTGTTTATATATGTTGGAAAATAAAGTGACATGCAAATATTTGCAATAATTTTAAATACTCAAAATTTAATTAATATGATTAGAGGGTGATAACAAAAGTGGGTCTGGAATCGAGGTATGCAAGAGGTAATATCGTTCTCCAGGTCCAATGACCTAGCTTAGCCTGAAGATTCCTAGTAGCATTATCCTAGTAGCATTATCAATGAAGGTGTGACCCAAAAGCTTCCATCAGCTGCTCGAAGGAAAGTAGGATGGGAAGAAAAAAAATAGAGAAAAAATAAGGAACAGAAAAAGAAGCAAAAGAGGGAATTGCGAAAGGAAATTTGCATTCTTGCACAGACTGCGCTTTGGATCTACGTCTGAGATCTTGCACCTGAAGTCTTTATATAAGCTCGGTCTACTTACCATAATGACGAACTCGTGACCTAATTATCAGGTCTATGGTCCAACCTTTAAATGGCCAGGATTCGCGGTTCTCAGCCCTCTTAATTCATTAATGGATATTTTCAGTAAGCATGCTACTTGTTAAACTTAACAGCATTCGGCTATTACTAGTGCATACTCACAAATACTAGCTAAATGATTGAGATGGGGTGTAAACGCCACCATAACATACTTTTCGAACTTGGATATGGAGAATAGGTCTAGGGTGACATTATTTCATCATGTATTCAATCTCTTTGGTATTTCAATATTTCTTAGCAGTTGTAATGAAAAAGTATGAATCGTAGGGGGAATCGGATAAAACACTAACAATTCAATGGCAATAATGAATGTCAAACTTCCTGAGAGATTCTAAATTAAGAACTAGAAGCAATAGTTTGATCAGTGGAATAACAAGTGTTTTTACCAGGTAGAATATTAGGTCCACTGGATTAACCTAGACATTCACCAATGGAATAGCAAAACGGATATTCTTCAACGATTTGACCTGACTGCATGCAAAAATATATAAACCAGCATACTAGGCCAGCGCTTTTATATAAATGTTGCTTTTAAAGTGTCCTTTAGCAATAGTTTTTAATATTTTCTAGTTAAAAATGTGCTGCTAATGTTCCCATTTGTTGGAGTGATTTTATTTATTCTCATAGTCATTATTTAATTTTGACACCTTTTGTAGCTCAAAAAGAACTTAGAGAGCAAAAACTAGTTTATGTACCCCTTATGAAGTCTAAGTACTTGTTTTAGATTGCCATGATGATTGTTGTTTTAAATGTTGTTTTTAAGTTGAAGTTCTCGTAGTTTTGAGTAGATAGGCGGAGCCGATATTTTATCTTCATTTTGAAGCTTGTTGAAATATAAATATTTAAAACATGATATAGACCATAAAAGGGAAATATGTTAAAGCTCAAATATGGCACCAAGAAAATCTTCAAGACTATGTGTCATAACAAAATTGACTTACATTAGGAACTTTTTATGTATTGCGATAATATCCTGAAATGTACCAATTTCCTTTAGTCACATGATGAAATCCAAGAATGAAAATGGATCGGATATTAGTAAATCTACAATTCTACATCATATCTATATTTTTCAACAAATATGGATATTTAACAGAGACCAAAATTAATATCCATATTTACTCTAAATGGATATGAATATTAATTGGATATTAACCAAATATATATTTATTATAAATAGATATAGATACAAATTGGATGTTAAGCATATATATATATATATATATATATTATACGAATATAGATATAAATCGAATACTATTTTGGATATTAATTAGATTTTGAACAAAAGTCAATGATAAAAATCAGCAATAGTAACGTGCTTATAAGGGATAGATTCAATTAAAAAATATAATTTTAACAAGCATTAATTGAAGCAAGAAGCCATAATCAAAATAAAAAAACTTCATTAAACGCAAGAATTCAATAATAAAAACTAAAAATAATGATATTATCATAAAGGATATATTCAATAAAAAATTACAATTTTAGCAAGCATTCATTAAAGGCAAGAAGCTAAACTTTATTAAAAGTAAAAATTTAAAAATAATAAATACAATGACATACTTTAATTAATTAAAAAATTATAATTTTATTTAATATTTCTTACAAGAAAGATATATAATCATAATCCAAAACTTAGCTTATATTTAATTTTATTTAATTAAACTATACGATATTTAAAAAAAATAATATGCATCTTATATTTAGAATTCGAATGACCACCTAACATGAATGCATTCTTATCCATACTCATAATAGAAGGACCTACATACAAATATGAGAAAATAAGAAAGTCAATTAAGATGCATGAATATTCCTAAACAATAATCATTTAAAAAAATAATAAATATATGCTTACTTCCTCACTAGAGCTCCTAAATTTGGATTTCATCATAATGACACAATTATTATAAGTAAAACTATAATACTATTTTAGATTTATAAAATCCAATATTAAAGACCAAGGAATTAAATGTATATATAAATAGTATCAAAAACACAACCACCATCCACCATAGTTAATCTAATTCAAAGATAAACTTTAAATACATCCAATAAACATAGTTATCTTTAGAAAAATATCATAAACTATTAAGCAGAATGGTTCAATTTAATATAATAACATCATGTGATTTTCAATGCTCCAATCACCCTACAATAAAAATGATGGTATTAGTATAATAGTTTGAACATATATAAAAAGATAATAAAGTAATTTTTTAAAACTATATGTCATATTTATCTACCTTATCACAATATATGATGTGATGTTGATTTGTTTGAGTCTTCAACTGAGATAGAATAGCTATTCGACATAACAGGATAATCAAAATCATAAACAATATATGCAATAGGACCTAAAACAAAATAAAAAATTAACTAATAGTTTGGTCATTGATCTGTCACAACCTTCAGTGATAGATTTAGTCGTCACAAACATGGTCCCAAAGTTACCATCACTAATTTGTCACAATGCACTGAGCAAAATCAATTTTTAGTAACCAAAATTCTGTCACTAAGTTTATGGCTTCTTGTCACAATTCTTGGTAAACAATTCAGTAACCAAATTTGGTCACTGATCATATTCCAATAACCTGGTACATTTGGTACATTGATTGGCTCATAATAATAATAATAATAATAATATCATTAGTAGCAAAGGCATTCAATATTACGCAAAAGTTATTTAACATGTCATTCAAAATAGGCATCAACATGTCCTAAATCCATCAAAATTAAAGTCCAAAAGTATGTCATAGAGATCAACAGAGATTTCATTCCTTCTAGCAATACAAAGACCTATCATCTAAGGCAAAAGCAATCATAATGAAGCATGATCAGCAGAACCAGAATTACCATTACTCCCCTGATCTGCATGCCTTGGTCCAAAGCCAATCTCTTCTCTCATCTTTTGAAGAACCTCTGATGACCCAAAGATTGATTCATAGATTGATTTTGATGATCACAAAACCTTGAAGTATAGATACTAATGTTTATGTTGCAAGGAGAAAGATATTTATTTTGCAAGGAACATAGCAAGTTGGAAGAACACAAGAAGGCCTCCAAAGCTCTCAAGTTGGAAGAAAGCTACAATTTATTGGCCCAAAGTTTAAAGTTCAAAGGATTCAAATTGGAGGAGTAAAATCAAAAGAAAAATTCAAAAGAACAGTCTTCGAGTCGACTCCAGTGGAATTCGAGTCGACTCCGGAGAAGTATGAGTCGACTCCAGAGAAGTATGAGTCGACTCCTAGGAGTCACAGGCAGAAAAGTCAGAGAGCAGTTTTTGGGTCTGAGATTCGAGTCGACTCCAGTGGAACGCGAGTCGACTCCGATGGTTGGCAAGTCGACTCCAAAGAAAGTGAGAGTCGACTCTCAGAGGAACACAAGGAAAAAGACAGAAGACCAATTTACTGACTCTGAGATTCGAGTCGACTCCCGCAATACGTGAGTCGACTCCTAGACACCGCAACCCAAAGATAGAAGACGGTATTTTCGTCTCTGAGAGGCGAGTCGACTCCAAGACAGTTCGAGTCGACTCCAAGGCAGCGCGACCCCAAAAATGCAGAGGATCAGTTTTCGGGCTCTGAGAGCCGAGTCGACTCCAAGAGAATCCGAGTCGACTCGAGGAAGAAAATCAGAAAGTATGTCCTCTGGATTCATGGGATGAGCCGACTCCGAAATTGCCAAGTCAGCTCCAGATGTTGGCGAGTCGACTCCGGGTTAAGTCGAGTCGACTCCCAGTCAAGGCATGCACTTTAATTCAAATTTGGAACAGTGGCCGAGTCGTCTCCAGTAAAGCACGAGCCGACTCCTGCAACAGGCGAGTCGACTCCTGATCGCGCGAGTCGACTCCGATCCCAACGGTAATATTGTCAGGAAGTGCAGACTGTGTCCAACGGCTCTATTTTTGTCTCTAACGGCTAGATTCTTGTTTCCACGCCATCAAAAGCTATAAAAACAAGAGGAGAGCTAGGGGAGAAAGTATGGAAGTGGGAGAGATCATTTAGGAAAGAGATTCCAAAGAGATTACAAGGGAAATCTCCCATAAGCACAAAAGGGCCATTCAAAGTAAAATAGAGAGAAGAAGAGCATCCAAGTGAATCCCAAAGCTTCCTCTCCATCCGTGTGCTGCCTCGGTGATCCTCTACTTCGTGCCAAATCAGAAGAGGGTCAAGTAAAGAAGAAGCCGAGCTCCTTCATCTTCAAAACTCGTTTGAGGGCTTCTCTTTACTCAATTTGTTTATATTGTCATATTTGCTTGTTTAAGAAGCTTTGTTTTGTTTTATACTTTGTTTTAATATCTTGTAACTTGATTCAATCAAGGGATTGAATCAAGGGGTTAAGGTTTGTTGGTGAGCCAAAGGGAAAACCAACTGTGTAAGGTTTGTTGGTGAGCCAAAGGGAAAACCAACTGTGTTAGGTTTGTTGGTGAGCCGAGGGTAAAACCAACGAGTAGGGTTCGATTGTGATCCCGGGAAAACAATCGGAGTGGTTCTAGTCGGTGAGCCTGGGAAAACCGACCGAGTTCGTTGTGCACTCGTAAAACAACAAGTTGGGTTGTGAGCTTGTAAAACAACCGGCTGTAATCGGTAGGATTATAGTGAAATTCCCAAGAGGTCTTGGGGAGTGGATGTAGGTGCTGGGGTGCACCGAACCACTATATGTCCTTTGTGTTTGTAATGCCTCTCGTTATTGTCTAACTAACACACTTACTTACTTAGATAAATTGCTTGCTTAATTCTTATCCGCACATCCTTTAGTTGCAAGCATATTTAATCAAGTCGAAGTCTATACATCAAACCCTTGCTAAGTTTAACTTTCACTGTGCATCTATACAACTTAGCATAGTTAATCAAAAAGTTTTAGAAGTAGCATAAAAGTTTTGAAAGACCCAATTCACCCCCCCTCTTGGGTTGTATCTACTGGGCAACAAGTGGTATCAGAGCAGGTGCTCAAGATTAATTATTGATCTCACGATCAAGAGCCAAAGATCATGACAACTCAAATAGATAGTTTTCTAGGAGAGGGACAGTTAATTGATAGGCCTCCACTGTTTAATGGCATAGACTACACATATTGGAAAGCACGCAAGCGCATCTTTATTCAATCACAAAACTATTATTAATGGAAAATCATAATAAATGACCTTCATACACTCTCTAAAACTATTAATGAAAAGGACTTAGCACAATTGAATGCTAATGCTATGAACATATTATATTGTGCTATTCATGAAACGAAGTTTAATGAAATTTCTGCATGCTTATCTGCTAAGGAGATCTGGGATACTTTAGAAACTATTTATGATAAATCTCAGATTAGCTCACATGTGCTTCAATTGCGTACTAACAATGAGATTGCAGAATCCTCCACAGTAGCCGAGTCGACTCCCAGTTCGTCCGAGTCGACTCCTAGAGAAGAACAGTCTGAAAGGCAGAGACACAGTCTTGAAGACCCTGTGAACGAGTCGACTCCAAGTAGTTCCGAGTCGACTCCCAAGCTAGCCGAGTCGACTCCAATAAGGTCCGAGTCGACTCCGAGGCAAATCAGCTTCCTAAAGACAAGGAAAAAGAGGAAGCAAGAAGAAAGGAAGAAAGAGATAAAAAGGAAGAAAGCCTTGACCAAGAAAGAGTCAAGCCAAAAAATAAAGATTAGGAGCAACAATGATAATATTAGCTCCAAGAAACTACAAGAGGTAACTGACTTGTGCTTTATGGCACAAGAAGACAAGGTAAAATTTGAATCTACTCTTACCTCAAATGATTTTCAAGAAGAATTCTCTTATGATGAATTATTAAATGCTTTTCATGAGTTGTATAGTGAATGTAGAAAATTAACTGTAAAGAATAAAAATCTTAAGAAACTAAATTCTGAAAATGAAAGCTTAAGGTCATTTTCAGAAGAATTGATTCAGAAAAATCATAGTTTAATTAAAGAAAATCAAAACTTAAGTAAAGAAATTAATCAATTAAAATCTTTTATTAACAAATTCACCGTAAGTTCAGAACGATTAAAAATGATGTTTGAAAGCCAATATGTTACTTATGATAAATCAAAACTTGGCTTGACTTCTTTACTTAACAATAAATCTCTAGAGAAAAAGGTTATTAATTCACCAAACAAACCATTAAATAAGATAACTTATTTCAAAAACGAAAAGAATGGGCATAACAACTTTACCTATCGTTATAACACAATTAAATCAAATGGTAAAGTTATTAATATTAAACAGATATGGGTTCCAAAAGGAACCATATGTCCTAACTCTCAAGGACCCAAGCAAGCTTGGGTACCCAAAATGAGAAAATGAGGATGAACACATAGGTGTACCAAGATACCCATGGAACAAAAGAAACTTAAAATATACTTATGAAAAGTTATTAACAAAAATCAGTAATCCTTGCATCTCATCATTATTTTTGCTTAGTATTTGATATAAAAATTGCTAGTAGTGATCAATTTTGTGATATAGAAAATACTTTTAGAAATATAATCAAATCATTTCATTTATAGTATACTTTACTCACTATTGGATAAGTTGCTAAATGATTAATCAATTTATTAAGAATAACTCTATGAATTCTCTATATGCTTGATTGATAGTTATTATCCATGGCATTATTGTTTATTGATCATAGATATGATAATGTGTACTTGGTATGCTTTTGAATATATGCACTATGAATACCAAGAAACCATCCTTGGCATATAAAATCAACTCATGCTAGTATGTACTTAATCTTAAAAGACCTTGCCATTGGCTTACTTAGATTATCTTCTGAAAGGTCAAAGTTTGCTATGCATGTTAACTAAGGAAACAAACAAGAATCAATTTCTAAATCTAAAGATGTTGTTTCCAACACTAAGTTTTCAAAAGTTTACATTAGCCTTGTTCTTGGCACTCAAATTAAAATATTTTCTGCATTGGCACAAACTCACAAAAAGCGATCAAATGATAAAGGTTTGCAAACTATGAAAGTAAAGTTCATGGCATAGTTTTGAAAACCAATTTTATGTTAAGTTGTGCACAGAAAATAATATTGAATACAATTGTGTCTGCACCAAGAACACCTTAAGTAAAATAGGGTTAATAGAATTCTTGAAGAAATGAAAAAGACAATTGTGTATGATAGTCATCCTTAAAAGCTATCATCACTGTTTGTCATACATATGATTTCTATTAGATCTATTTTTGATGAAAACTCCTTTTGATCTTCAGAAAAATTGGAAATGAACCATTGCATATCTTTCATATTTTTCAGTCATACACGTTATGCTTGATATGATCTTATGAAAATAATGCCAAATCTGATAAAGATACTTCTATCCTTGGATATCATTCATCAAGCAATGCATATAGAACATTCATGAAAATTCTAGTTGTAGAAGTATCAATTCATTTTATTCCTTATGAGACTAATGATTTATTATCAAAATACTAAAATCAAATTATATGGTTAATCTTTTACATATGCACTTAATGAAGAAAAATTAATGACTACTAAAAGACTAAATCAAGAAAAGAGGAAATAGATCTTGATAAAGATTCTTGCATGATTAGAAGTAAAGATCATCATTATCATGTGCTTGCTTCATGAGCTTTATATTCTGTCAAATGAATGTGTAGAATTCACTCCTATGTGGTTACTTCATTAAAAAGGAGATCTATGAAAAATAACCACCATATTTAAAAATACACATTACATATATGATAAAGCAATATGTGATTTAGAACAAGCATCAAAAGCATGATATATAAAAGCTTAAGCAACCTTTTTGATAGAAAGTAATAGTGATAAATCTATGCATCAAAAAGATGAATTTGTGATATCTTATTTGCTCAAAGTATGCATTGATGACATCATTTTTGGTTCTACTAATGAAGAGTTATATTGCAAAGTGAGTTTGAAATATGATGAATGAATTAACATCTTCTCTCAAACTCCAAATTAAGACAAACAGGAAAGGGGATCTTCATTGACCAACGTTAGTCCACAAGAAAACTCTTATAGAAGATTGGCATGAAGAAGGTATATCTATGACCCCATCTTGTAGAATTTGAAAAGGATGAGCAAAGTAGATCTATTGTGTTAAAGCTGTATTGAAGCATGATAGAATAATTATTTTATCATACAGCTAGTAGACCAGATTGTATGCTCATTATGTGACCTTGTGCAAGACTTCAATCTAACTTTAATTAATCATATTTTATTGATAACAAATGAATCATAATCTGAATTTTGATAGAAACAATTGTTTAAGGCAATTTGATCGAAACTTAGCTAGCATGCCTTATTGATAATTATCTTAAGCAAATAGAATCTAAGCTAAATTGATGTTGAAAATAAGAAATTAATTTGACCTTGATGAATCTTCCTATTGCTTCACATGCTTGTCCTTGAACAGTCTTGGTTAATGAAACTATCTCTTTAGTTCAAGTGACATATGTTTGCTTATGTTTAGGCAATCTCTTGAGTAAAGTGACTCAACATTCAATTATTATCATATCTTAGGTTGAGTTACCTAGTTAAGAAATATGCTATATAAATGTTTTGTATCTTGAAGAAACTAATAACTTTCTTTCAAGAAAGAAAAGAATTTTGTTAATAATGCAGGATCCTTGTGCAAGAAAATGAGAGATTTCAACTTGAAGGACACCTCCACATAAGATACAACAAATATTCAAATGCAAACAAGAGAGAGGATCTTCTTCAGCCAAAAGTTCACACGTAAGAAATCTAGTTTGGCTTGAAGAATATATATAATGAATAGGTAATTTTAGATACCTTTCTCACAAATTAATTGAGCAAAGTCAATAACTTAAATCTTATGATGGCATGATTAAATTCTTTAATTATTAATTTTTGATATCATGTCTATATGTGTATTGACTGACTTATACTTTTAGAAACAGTTTCATGGTTTGCCCAAACTAAATGATTTCTTAGCCTATATCATAACCATGAAATACACAAGTATATGCTTAAAATTTTGGATGTAAAATAACTTGTGAGAAGTTATGAATCCATGAGCATAATGAAAATGTTGTTTGCATGATATACATCTATATGATACATAAGATTATTTCTTTATTCTGCTCTTTCATGTAAATTACTTGGGAATAACAAAAAGAGAGAGAGATAAAGAAGAGAAAGTGGACATTATTCAAGAGATGAAAAATCTAAGCAAGGCAAGTACTCCAATCTTAAGGAAAAGCAAAACAAACATAATATATTCGGCACACTTATGAGACTTGGGTGAGCACTCTTTTGGAAGGGATAAAATCCATAATTAATTACACTTAAACAGGGAGAGTTTGAAGTAAACATTTTAAACTTTCTATATTGCTCATCATAGGGATGGTGCCAACGGGGAGGCTAGTGGTAGTACCCGGCACTATTTGACCCAACTATTCGGTGTAGGGCATATTAGGGACGGCACAAGAGGGAGGCTAGTGGTAGTACCTCGTGCCCCTTCCCAACTCCACCGGATAGGGAGCAAGTAGAGTATAGAACATAGAAAAGTTAAAAATGAAAGACAAAGTAAATGAAAGTATATAAGAAGAATCAAGTCATTTTTTTTTATCACTTGAAAACATAATTTAAGGATGAAATCAATGCAAGATTATATTTAAATAGGGGGAGTTTATTTGAAAAGAATTGATTTTGATCCTTGACATGCGTGTTCTTATTATTTTAATGCATGACTTAACACATAATATATTTTGCATGTGGCCTGATGTTCTGAATTATGAATTCCCAATATTTTGTAATGTTCCATGATTGAATGTTTGAAGTACTATATGAAGTTATTTTTATTTTATTTCAGATTTGTCATTCACAATCATCTCTAAAATCTGAAAGTAGAATAAAATTTGTAAAAAAAAAGGGGAAGAGAAGGATATATCTATTTAGAAAAAATGAATTGATTTTGTTTTATCTTTCAACTTGCCTAATTTTAGTATATAATGTTCTAATTCACACCAAAATTCAACATAAATACAAATATTCTGAATATGCTCTTATATGTTTGAAATATGTGTTTTCAATCGTAATGATTTAAGATGAGCTACAATGTGGAAGATACATATCTCAAATTATGATTTTGAAAGCCTCTATTGAAAATCCTTATGTAATTCAGAATCTGATTTTATATAAAAGCTTAAACTCAATATGATTTTTAAATAAATTCTTAATGTAAGAAAAACAGAATTAATTTTGATGCCTTGGTTGATTGCTCCGATACGCATCAGAAACATATCATTTCTTATCTTCAAAGTATACTAATATTGGTTCAAATGATGTGTCTTTCGATGATCTTGATTGCAAACAAAAATTTCTAAATATATGATTTTATTTTGATATTAAAAGGATTTATTGTGTTTCATGTATACATTGCTGAAAAACTATGATTAAGAAATTGAGTTCTATAAATATATATACCTCAATGATCATCTATATATTTTTCTCCCCTACATTATTAAAAACTTCCATCAATAGAGTGAATGATCTTAAAACTAGAAATATTTCAGCTCACTCAAATGATTCTAAAAGAAAGAAAATGTAAATGCGGTTGAAAGAAACTAAGCTTCAAATGAATCATTTTCTGATTAATATTTCAGTACATTTTCTCAAAAATTAAGAGGAAGCATAACTTGTTCTTGAAGGATTAAAAAGAGTGATTGCTATAAATTTTGAATAATTCTAGATCACTCTACATTCTTGATATCATAAAGTTTCAGTTTTATTCACGTTTATCATTAAAATCTGAAATTTAACAAAAGAAAAGAATGATTAAAGAAGAATGCATCTTTTGAGGGGGAGCTTTAGATATTCAGTATCTTATCCTAAAGACACTTTATTTTGATGCATGCTTTAAATTTTATGGATTGATTTTGATGAACCTCCTTATATTGCAAGACATGCTTTAATTACCTTGAGATGAGTTCTATAAAGGTTGTCTTATCTCAAACCTTGAGTCTTATGAAAATAAGCTGAAACTTATAGAAAATATATTTTTGAGATTGACAATTTTGTTGAACATTATCTTAGGATTCTAAACTCTTAAATGGAATGATCAATTGAGGGGGAGAAAGAAAATTTCAGAAGGAGAGGTCTTATTGGACTTAATTGCATAAATCTATAGCTAAAGGAGAGAGAAAGAATACTAAATGAAAAGTAATCCTAATACTCTCCAATATGTATCATCTGAAACTTAAATCTGAAAATTTTTATGATACACCTTGAGGCGTGTTATTTGGTTAGTATATCTTATGCATCACTCATGAACCAAATTACAAATCTTGAGAGCCTCTAATTTAATGAAACAGGGGGAGAACAATGTATTAAATTTTCTTGAGTATCTCTTAGAAAATCTATTTTGAACCTCACTAATGAGTCCTAATTGGCTTGCTCTTTGGAACTTCAATTTTGTGCAAATTCATTATTTTATGTATCAAATTGTGCTTATTTTCTAAAGAAATAAAAGAAAGTCTTTAAAAGAGCTCAAAGATGTATCAAAAATTGCATAAACTCATATTTTGGTATTTGTGCCCCAATGCTCTTATTATCATAAAAGAACTTTGAAGTCATTAAGAATTAATGATCCAACATGATGATATGTTTTTCCAAATATATAAGTTTTGATCTTTTACTCTGAAAATTAATTAAATTGCTCTCATGTTGATAAAATACTTAATAGATTGGGCAAAAGATCTTAAATGAACAAGCTTTCATACTTAGTGAAGAGAGGTTAGATTTTCACTCATATTTTTCCTTGAATATCATTTGTGGTACTTCTTGAATTAACCTAAGGAAGATTCCACCTACACTTGATTAGAAAACTATCTGTGGTATCAAATTAAAAAACCTCTTGAATCCACACTCGATGTGTTCTGCTCTGATCTTTGTACTTAATGTTTCACTATCTTTTTGATGTTGTCAAAAAGGGGGAGAAATATCTAAGTATATGCTATATACTCAGAATGCTTTATTACTTTGAATTGAATACAAATCAGCTTAAAATTTAAATATATTGATTGTGTTAAGCTGATTAAATCTAAAGCATTATCATGAAGTATGTTTTTAAATATATACGTTTTCTACTTCATGCAACTTAGCTATGTATTACTTCTAGAAATCAATATCTTTTATATTGCATATACTCCAAGTTTTGTCATCATCAAAAAGGGGGAGATTGATGACCCAAAGATTGATTCATAGATTGATTTTGATGATCACAAAACCTTGAAGTATAGATACTAATGTTTATGTTGCAAGGAGAAAGATATTTATTTTGCAAGGAACATAGCAAGTTGGAAGAACACAAGAAGGCCTCCAAAGCTCTCAAGTTGGAAGAAAGCTACAATTTATTGGCCCAAAGTTTAAAGTTCAAAGGATTCAAATTGGAGGAGTAAAATCAAAAGAAAAATTCAAAAGAACAGTCTTCGAGTCGACTCCAGTGGAATTCGAGTCGACTCCGGAGAAGTATGAGTCGACTCCGGAGAAGTATGAGTCGACTCCTAGGAGTCACAGGCAGAAAAGTCAGAGAGCAGTCTTTGGGTCTGAGATTCGAGTCGACTCCAGTGGAACGCGAGTCGACTCCGATGGTTGGCAAGTCGACTCCAAAGAAAGTGAGAGTCGACTCTCAGAGGAACACAAGGAAAAAGACAGAAGACCAATTTACTGACTCTGAGATTCGAGTCGACTTCCGCAATACGCGAGTCGACTCCTAGACACCGCAACCCAAAGACAGAAGACGGTATTTTCGTCTCTGAGAGGCGAGTCGACTCCAAGACAGTTCGAGTCGACTCCAAGGCAGCGCGACCCCAAAAATGCAGAGGATCAGTTTTCGGGCTCTGAGAGCCGAGTCGACTCCAAGAGAATCCGAGTCGACTCGAGGAAGAAAATCAGAAAGTATGTCCTCTGGATTCATGGGATGAGCCGACTCCGAAATTGCCAAGTCAGCTCCAGATGTTGGCGAGTCGACTCCGGGTTAAGTCGAGTCGACTCCCAGTCAAGGCATGCACTTTAATTCAAATTTGGAACAGTGGCCGAGTCGTCTCCAGTAAAGCACGAGCCGACTCCTGCAACAGGCGAGTCGACTCCTGATCGCGCGAGTCGACTCCGATCCCAACGGTAATATTGTCAGGAAGTGCAGACTGTGTCCAACGGCTCTATTTTTGTCTCTAACGGCTAGATTCTTGTTTCCACGCCATCAAAAGCTATAAAAACAAGAGGAGAGCTAGGGGAGAAAGTATGGAAGTGGGAGAGATCATTTAGGAAAGAGATTCCAAAGAGATTACAAGGGAAATCTCCCATAAGCACAAAAGGGCCATTCAAAGTAAAATAGAGAGAAGAAGAGCATCCAAGTGAATCCCAAAGCTTCCTCTCCATCCGTGTGCTGCCTCGGTGATCCTCTACTTCGTGCCAAATCAGAAGAGGGTCAAGTAAAGAAGAAGCCGAGCTCCTTCATCTTCAAAACTCGTTTGAGGGCTTCTCTTTACTCAATTTGTTTATATTGTCATATTTGCTTGTTTAAGAAGCTTTGTTTTGTTTTATACTTTGTTTTAATATCTTGTAACTTGATTCAATCAAGGGATTGAATCAAGGGGTTAAGGTTTGTTGGTGAGCCAAAGGGAAAACCAACTGTGTAAGGTTTGTTGGTGAGCCAAAGGGAAAACCAACTGTGTTAGGTTTGTTGGTGAGCCGAGGGTAAAACCAACGAGTAGGGTTCGATTGTGATCCCGGGAAAACAATCGGAGTGGTTCTAGTCGGTGAGCCTGGGAAAACCGACCGAGTTCGTTGTGCACTCGTAAAACAACAAGTTGGGTTGTGAGCTTGTAAAACAACCGGCTGTAATCGGTAGGATTATAGTGAAATTCCCAAGAGGTCTTGGGGAGTGGATGTAGGTGCTGGGGTGCACCGAACCACTATATGTCCTTTGTGTTTGTAATGCCTCTCGTTATTGTCTAACTAACACACTTACTTACTTAGATAAATTGCTTGCTTAATTCTTATCCGCACATCCTTTAGTTGCAAGCATATTTAATCAAGTCGAAGTCTATACATCAAACCCTTGCTAAGTTTAACTTTCACTGTGCATCTATACAACTTAGCATAGTTAATCAAAAAGTTTTAGAAGTAGCATAAAAGTTTTGAAAGACCCAATTCACCCCCCCTCTTGGGTTGTATCTACTGGGCAACAACCTCCTTTTGCCATTTTTTCTTTTCGTGCTCAAAAATACCTAGAAGGTCTTCACGCATGTACAGCTCTGGAGCTTGGCTTGTAGAGGTGGAAGAGGATGATGATTGCCTAATAATTCCAGTGAGATCCTCTAGGGGACTAAAGCCATAGACATGGCTATGGGTTGGGACACCAGTTGCCTCAAACCACAAGTTATAATCATGTGGTGGAGCATCTGAGGTGGAGGCATCGATCACCATATTTTTTGAAGTATTCAGCTGAATACTTTGTCTGCCAGTTGATTTGAAAGAAGAGAAAAACATTATGATGGATCAAACAAGAGATAAACATAAGCAAGCTCAATAATATTTATAAATCATAAAAAAATTTATACTTACCAATGACAGCTTCACTTCTCTTATCCATATATCCTTCCATTGGTGGACCAAAATTTTGAGGTGGACCTGTGGAACCCACCACTGCAGGCCTAAGGGGCTTTTACAAAAAAAAAAAAAAAAAAAAACACATTATATTCAAGCAATGGCAAAAAGAACAACAAAGAAAAATCAAACAAATTCATTCAGGTTAACACGACGGTACACCATAAAATGGCAAAAGGATGTTGTAGAGTAATATATGCTACCTGTGTCCCAGAAGACTGCGGATTGCTGGCCATTCCCAACAGAGATTTAAGCGGCAGCAAACACTAAAATAGCGGTAAGACTAACATCAATAGTAGATACGAATAATTGGATTGGATTAAAATGAAAAGGCAGTAAAGGATCCAAATCTCTGAGGACCCTGACAAACTTTCAAAATCTATAAAAAATACAAATAAATGCATCTGGGGCAGCATCTGTCAGTGAAATAAGCTCAGTTTTATGTTCATTCCAAAGCAATATAATCATTCAGTTGACTTTGGTTTCTACTGAAGTTTTCTAAATTCCTTACCAATGAACAATGAGAAAATGCATACAGTATTACTTTGTGTCCCACCTGTCAATTTTCTAGCACACAAGGAACATCTGGGTTATTAAAATTTCATCAAGGATATTATGAATGTCGACAGGACTAAATTTATATGGCCTGATAAACCCTCCCTACTCAACCTTCTTACATGCCACCCAGATAATCTCTGTCAAAAAGAAATACTTAACCAGTATATATATTATCTCTGTCAAAAAGAAATACTTAACCAATATATACTATCTCATCACATAAAACCTCAATTCTGGGAAAAATGCTGTTTAAAAGGACCCAAAAAATAGTCACTATAATGTAATTGTTCATGTGATATTTACTCAAGCACATGTAAATGATAACAAACTAATGACATTGTCATTCAACATCATTACACCATTCAACAAAATAATTATGTGTATTGCTATTACAGAAGAAGCAATGCAGATACCATTATAGTAAAGGACAGCAGGAGATCTATGTTCCTATATCTGATAAGATAAGTAGGTAACAGGGATGAATATTAAAAATATATAGGATACAAAATCCCTCTTAGGGAACAAAACACGATTTAAGAGGCTTGTCTCCTACAGTCCTTGGAAAATAGAGACAAGGATCTTTTAGGAAGACTATAAATGCATTTGTGATTCATGATGCAATGCAAAAATTTACCCAATAAAGGCGACTTAATATGCCAAAAAAATTAGAATAATCTTGCACATTATGTTCATTATAAATAGGCACACTTGTTTATATGTGTAGATAGATGCACCTGCAATGTTAATTCTTTGATCAATTATTTAATTAGATATCTGAATTCGAATTCGAAAAAATAGATCTATCCGTATCCGTATCCGTATTCGAAATATTTTTGAATTAACTATCCGGATCCATATCTGGATCCAATCGGATAAAGAAAACAATATTCGAATCCAATCCAAATCAAATACGGAAACGGATACGGTCGGATAAAATTCGATCCGTTTTCAGCCTTAGGCGGAGCATTCCAAACAGTTTACTGCCATTAATCACTAGGGGTACAAATGGGTCATCGTTTGTGGCCATGGGATTTGGGAATGAGAAGAAGGGATTTGAGTTTTCTGGAAAGTGATTGGAATTTGGGCTATCGAAAGGATTTTTTTTTTTTTTTTTTTGGGGGGGGGGGGTGGCAGGCATACTTAGTTTTATTTTGAATTTTTCTCTTATTATCTTTTTTTAATTTATAATTACTCAAAAATAATATTTTTAATATTTTTGAAATTAAAAATTAAATTTGGTGACAGAAATTTCTGTCAAAAACTCGTCACTGCCAAAAATAAACTTTTAAAAATTTATAAGCACTTGGATTACGATTTTTGTGATGGCTAAATTTGTCACTGTCTAGTTGCAATTTCGGTTACCAGTTTTGTGACAAATACCCCGTCACTACGGTAGTCACTAAGTTTTGACGCCCACTCTACTTGTATATTCTATGACTGATCTGTCACTAATTTGTCGCTAAGTTCACATCACGGTGACCAAATTCCTGTCTGTCATTAATCCGTCACAAATAGTGACTGATAACGGGCCGTCACTAGTTTTCCATCACTATACGCTTATTTTCTGATAGTAAACTTAAACTGCTTCAAAATTCACAAGCATTAGTAATCTACTTAGCTATTTTGTAATCATTAAAATCATTCTCTTGGGTCAACAAATAAGATTAAATATAATCTGGCCCTCTTTCATCCTTAATGATAGCTCTTTCATAAAGAGGTTTTTATAGGTACCAAGATCAGATCTCGGGGCATTACTCCACTATAATTTTTTCTATTTTGATGAAACAAGATATTTTTATTATGAAAAAAAATGTCCTTTCCTCTGTCAATGAACATATTGAGCCCTTCTATGCTTGTATAATTGTATTAAAATGTCTGTATAAATTCAAAAGTTCCATTGAACAAAGTTAAAAAAAAATGAAACCTAATTTGGATACTAAGAAACTTTTGATGAATTATTTACATAAATTTTTGAATCTAATGGTATAATTTTTTTAATCTTCCACGAGAGCTTGAGTAAACACTCTAGCTTCACAGTTCTCTCAAAACCAAAAGTGCCCTAATTTTGCAGGACTACGGGCATTTTTTATCCACTAAAAGGAGGGTAACGCTGCACCTTGTTACGTGCACATGAACAACCCTTTTGCCACATGGTAACAGAGGATTGAAGCAACTCCAAGAATTTGTTATCAAAAGACCATGGATTGATCAAATGTGGAGTTACAAAATCAACCTCTCCTGGCTCTATGAATGTATAATGGGCCCAAATCATTGTCCCTGATAATGCTGTAAATAGTATCTGTAAATAGTACAACGAGCGAGCTGCAGTCACCTTAGCCACAATGTCCATTGTTTTGACCATTTTTCTTCTTTTTCGTAGTTAACTAGTCTTCTCTCCCACCCTGACGGAAGTGTGTGACCAGTTGTAATTCTTCTGGTCCCAGTCTGACAAGAAAAGATTGCTTTCCACCTACCATTTTCATACTGCCTACAGCTAATAACCTATCAATATAAACCAGCTGGTAGATGCAGAGCTCTCAACGAAAATATTCCTACTCGGCCCACCTCTTCCTCTCCCCTCCTCTCCATCTCCTTCCCCAATGGATCCCGACACCGAAATCCAATTCGACTTCTCCCCGTTCCTCCGCCTCTACAAGAGCGGCCGAATCGAGCGCCTCCTTGGCACCGATGTCGTCCCCGCCTCCGTCGATCCCGCCACCGGCGTCGCCTCCAAAGACGTCACCATCGACCCCTCCATCGGTGTCTCCGCCCGCCTCTACCTCCCCACCAACACGATCAGCAGCAAGAAGTTCCCCATCCTCATCTACATCCACGGAGGCGCCTTCGTTATCGAGTCCGCCTTCTCCCCGACCTACCACCACTACCTCAACGCTCTCGTCGCCCGGGCCCACGTCCTCGCCGTCTCCGTCGAGTACCGCCTCGCGCCGGAGCACCCGCTCCCCGCCGCCTACGACGACGCCTGGGCGGCCGCCAGGTGGGTCGCCTCCCACGGCAGCGGCGCCGGGCGGACCCGGAGCCCTGGCTCTCCGAACACGGCGACTTCGACCGTGTCTTCTTGGCCGGCGACAGCGCCGGGGCCAACATCGCCCACAACATGGCGGTGCGGGCCGGGGCGGAGGAGCTGGAGGGTGGGATGAGGATCAGAGGGCTGGTGTTGATCCATCCGTACTTCTGCGGGAAGGAGCCGGTGGGGATGGAGAGCAGGGATCCGCGGGTGAGGGAGAGGATGGAGAGCACGTGGGGGTTCGTGTGCGGGTGGAAGAAGGGGTTGGAGGATCCGCTTGTGGATCCGCTAAGGGGGGAGGGGATGGAGGGGTTGGGGTGCGAGCGGGTGCTGGTGAGCGTGGGCGGAGAGGGATTTCTTGAGGGAGAGAGGGAGGGCGTACTACGAGGGTTGAAGGGAGCGGGTGGGGAGGGAAGGTGGAGCTGATGGAGTCGGAGGGGGAGGATCATGTGTTCCATCTCCAGAATCCTACAGGGGAGAAGGCTTTGAAGGAGATGGAACGCATGATTTCTTTCCTCTATCAAGATTGATTTTTCTTTTGCCCGTATTATATATATTATTGGAAAGAGGAAATGACAGATCTGATGGAGAGCAGCATATGTTGTTCGAGATGACTAATATGGGCTGGAAGCTTCTTATTCATCCTAGATTTTATGTTGTTATGCTCTTTGAAGTAGAATTTATCAAATATTTTCTTTTCAAGTCCCGAAGATACTTGGATGGGCTCTTTCTTTTTTCTTTTTTTTTTTTTACTAAAACGGGCATTTCATACATCACAGATACGAATACACCCTAAAGAGTTAGAATACAAAATGTTCCGAAGTGCTCCGGGACATCTCTCTCTTCAGCCCATAGGATGCCTCTTGAGTGGCTCGCTACATATGCAGCCAATCAGTCGGGCCGCTCCATTGGCCTCACAATATACATGCATGGCCTGTAATGTAACCCCCTCTCTCACCATCATCCAAATATCGCGAAGCAAGGGATGAGCACATCCATGACTACCCGGGCCCCTATGGATCCAGTTAATCACCGTGGCTGAGTCACCCTCCAAAAAAATCGAGCTCCCCCAGAGTACCCGCCGCGCATAAGACAGGCCCATCCAGGCCGCTCGCAACTCTGCCCCTGGAACAGAAATATCAAAAATCTGACGGTCCCCTGCTGCCACCACATCAGAACTCGGGCCCCTAACAATGAATCCGGCCCCTCCCCTCCTGCCACCATCCAAGACAGAGCCATCAAAATTGACCTTGAGGAAACTCGGGGTGGGGTCTCCCAAGTAAAGAATACCCTATGTGGAGCTGCCGAAGCAATGTGGGAGCTCCAGATGTTCCGAGCTATTAAAGGTCTATGAGCTGGCTCTACCTGGATAATCTCTGCAGCCTGAGCGCAAGCCTGCTCCATCACAAATCGTAGGGACAGCCGGCGCTCACCAAACACTCGGGCGTTCCTGGCCAGCCATATCTGGTATGCTGTACAAGACGCCCTGATAGCCAATCCCCGCATCTGAGGAGCACCAGCCCAATTCCGAACCTCCTCCAGGAAGGAATCCCTCCCACTCCAGGTGTCCCCCGGGATCCCAATTAAACTCCAAACACCTCTCGCCCATACGCAGTGGAATAGAACATGATCCACCGACTCATCCACCCCGCAGTCCGGACATGAGGGGGAAAGGCTCATACCTCGTCTACACAACACTGAGCATGTCGGCAACCGCTCCCAGGCCACCTTCCAGAGGAAGAGAGCAATCCTCTGGTGTAGCCCAAACCTCCACACCCAGCCATAGTTTAGGCCCGGCTGTGAGCCTGGCTGAAGAAGCCGGGCAACCTCACCAATCCCAATGCTCGCTCGATAGGTGGTGCTCCAGACCTTGACATCTGGACCTACTGATCCCGAAAGGGGAATCGACCGAACCCGCTCTACTAGATGCTCTCCAAACAGCTGGCCCAGCTTGTCGCCATCCCACTCCGCCTCTCCCAGCCGGAGCAGATCAGAAACTCGGAGCCCCTCCCCCACCTCAGTATTGAGAGTCGTCGGCCATAGTCTCAAGGGAATTGGCATCCACCCATAGGTCCTCCATCACATCAATACTCTGTCCGTCGCCGATCAGCCACCTCGAATGCGCCAGGGCCATAGGCACATACCTCCCAATCTCTCGCCACATAAAGGATCTCCTCCGCCGGGCTATCGCCTGGCCCTCGAGACCCGCTCGGCCGTACCTGGCTATCATAACCTAGCTCCAGTGACCGTGCGGCTCCAAGACAAACTGTACCGCCCTCCGTGCCAGAGGGCCTCGCGTCGCACCAAGAGTGACTGCACCCCCAGCCCACCCCTTCCGTAGTGGTAAACACACTCTCTCTCAAGCCACCAGATGTATCCCATGCCCCCCCCGGTAGGAGCCCCAAAGAAAGCTCCGCATAAGCAGCTCAATCCCCACCAGCACAGTCTTCGGCACCGTTGTGTGAGCCATCAAATAAATAGGCATGGAACACAGAGCCGACTTGATCAACGTCAATCTCCCCATCATAGAAAGTGATGATGCCCTCCATCCCTCTAATCTGCTCCGCACCCTCTTCAGTAAGATAGATCACTCTGCCACCCGTAACCTCCTCCTTGTGATGAGAACCCCAAGATACACTAGGGCCCCCGTCTGCTCCTGTGTCCTCAGAGTTGCCCTGATCTCTCGGCGCACCCTCCCCTCAGTGCTAGGGCTGAAAAAGATGGCGGACTTATATAGATTAACCCTCTGCCCGGACATCACACAATACTCTATCAGCACGCCCTGGAGGGCTCTGGCATCCGACACCCTCACCCTAGCAGGTAGGAGGCAGTCATCTGCAAATAACAAGTGAGAAATAGGTTGGGCACCCAGGGCTGGACTGTAGGGTGCCAGCTCCCGATTCCCACAAGAAGCATGCAAAGCTCGGGAAAGTACATCAGAGCAAATAATAAATAGAAATGGGGACAGAGGACATCCCTGGCGCAGCCCATAGTAACACGAAAGAAGGGCGATGGTGTGCCGTTGACCAAAATGGAGAAGCTAGGCCCCTGCACACATCCTAGAATCCAGCCAATCCAAACCTGGTGAAATCCAAAGCTCTCAAGTGCCCGCCATAGGAAGTCCCACCGGATCCAGTCATAGGCACGCTCCATATCTAATTTCACTGCCATCAAACATCGCCTCCTCGAGGCTCGCTGCAGATCCCCCATCATCTCCTAGGCCAGCAGATGTTGTCTGAGATGCTCCTCCCCCCACAAAGGCTCCCTGCTCCTGACTAATGATCCATGGCAGCAGGTTCTTCATCTCCCCACTATGATCCTCGCCACCACCTTATACAAGGTAGTGCACAAACTAATGGATCTGTAGTGACTCGGCTCCGAAGCATCCAGACGCTTCGGTATCAATGTGATGAAGGTGACCTTCCAATCATTTGCCATTCCAGCTCGACTAAAGTAAAACTGTACTGCCTCCACCACTGCCCTCCGAATACTACACCAATATCTACGGAAGGAGAATGGTGGGAAGCCATCCGATCCAGGGGCCTTGTCCTTTGCAAGACCCCAAACCGCCTCCTGCACCTCCATGTCTGACACTGGCCGAATCAAGGCTATATTCTCTGACTCATCCACTCTAATCTCCGACTAGGGAAGTAGACCCGTCTCAAATATCCCCCCATCCTCAGTCCATCTAGACCCGCCCCAACCCTCAAGGAGTGGATCATATTCCTTTGCCTTCTAATGACTGTCGATCGGTGAAAAAAAACTAGTGTTCCGGTCGCCATCCTTGACCCACTGAATTTTGGATTTCTGTCTCCAAAAGATCTCCTGCTGGTGCAACAAGAAATGGTGGGAGGCTAGTGATCGCTGCAGGTCCGCCATATGGGCTCTTTCTCCGGCAGAAATGTTTATCTTGTTATTCTCTCAAGAATTTGTACTCTTCCTTCAGTTGGCAAGTTTACTGTATAATGCTAGAAAGCAAGTTAATGCTTTTTGAGGATATTGCATAAAAAACACACTCCTTTTCATTTTGCAGATCCAATATCATTTTCAAATTTTTGCAGATTTAATATTAATTTAAGGTCTTGGCAAGAATGGCCGCAGGCCCCATCCACGCTAGCGGTGGCCTACTGGCCTCTTCTACTTTGGCCAAGACCTGTTTACACTAAACAATTATTTAAGATGGGAAAAAGAAAAGAAAGCACAATAGCGTGACATCTCCTCCATCTCTTTCTCTCTCTCAAAAAAAAAAAAAAAAAATCCCGTACCACTTGCTTTCGCCAAGACTTATTTACACTAAACAATTATTTAAGATGGGAAAAAAAAAACACAATAGCGTGGCACCTCCTCCATCTCTTCCTCTCTCTCTCAAAAAAAAAAAAAAAAATCCCGTACCACTTGCTTTGGCCAAGACTTGTTTACACTAAACAATTATTTAAGATGGGAAAAAAAAAACACAACAGCGTGACACCTCCTCCATGTCTTCCTCTCTCTCTCTCTCTCAAAAAAAAAAAAAAAAAAGAAAAATCTCGCACCGCTTTCCCAGCCTTTCCTTATACTCCAAATCTCCATCAGCTTTCAAATCCCTATCGCAAACATGTGCATGTGGTCCTCCTGAAGTATGGACTCTCGTGCGGCTTCTCCTTGACTCCTTGGGCAAGCCTGGAAAGCAGGATGGTTAAAAAACCGTAGTTGTTGACAACCGTAGGTTGCAGTCCTTCGTCAAATTTGTCATTCTGGTATGCCTGACCCAATCCCAGGCTTTCCAGCATCGCATCCATCAGATGCAAGGCCACTCTCCTGCATTCAGCCGTGCATTGCACCATCTTTTCCCTGACAAGAAACATCAAACTTGGTGGTTTAGGACATATTCTAATGCTATTTCTAGTATAATGCTCCGCAAGCTCTCGCCTCACTGATGTTCCGCAAGCTCAAAGAATGGTATCAGTGAGGCAAGAGCTTTCCTCAAACTCTATGCTCATCCCCTCCATGAGTGGGTCTAGTTCTGGCCACTGAATCCACAAGGCTACAGGTGCGCTTTTGAAAATAGAAGGCTACAGGTATGTCAACCACAATCCAATCAGCAAGAACATCATACTAGAGATATGTTGTGTTTCCCCTCTCCTTTTCCAGGCCTATTTCTCCCCTCTCATTGAGTTGTGTTTCCCTATCTACACTTTTATTGAAAAAAAAAAAACCCCTAACGATGCTTTAAAGCGTCGTTAAAATCACGAAGAGATATCAATTAGCGATGCTATAAAGCATCACTAAATTGCCGGAAAGTACCGATGCTAAAAGGATCGGTAAAGTGTCGCTATGTCCTGAAGCTTGTGAAAGCGTCGGAAAATATTTTTTCCACTCTTATATAGGAGATGCTTTACCGATGCTTTGGAAAGCATCGGAAGCTGTTTTACCAACGCGTGAAAGCGTCGGTAATGGCCAGAAAATGCATCGCTAATGCCCCATTTTCTTGTAGCATAAGAATAGCTCTGAGATCCACATTTTCTATGCATGTCAGGGAAGTTGCACATAGGATGAAATGTGTGCAGCCACGAACCTTAAACTTGTCTACTTTAAAGAAAAAAGAAAAAAAAGGTGGTCGATCGTTTTAAATGATAGAAACCTTCTGAAGAAGCTTTTCCTTATTTTCGTGAGAGAAACTGTAGCTAATAGTTTCTCGATTAATCCCTAAAAAGGATCCACTATTACGATGATCTAGAGCACAAATTCCCTACAATTTTGGCTGTAAAAAATTTCCATAGTTAACATATATATGGGCATGCTTTTCATGTATAAGTTGGATCCACATTACTACATCAAGATGTTTGTTTGATTTTAAATAAAAATTAATAAGTATTGGATATCAACTAACTTAATGATAGAGACATTAGAGCCCCTCATTCAGATGATGGAGTCAATTAGTTGTTTTTATTATTGATCGAGTCAATTAGGTTAGTTGCTTTTGTTATTGGTCGAGTCAGTTTGGTTAGTTGCTTTTATTTTAGTCAAGTCAATTAGGTTAGCTGTTAAGTTATGTAACTGGATTGAGTAATTGGATCGATTTTGGTATGTAATCAATCGGTTGACTTAGTCAACAGATTGAGGATCTAATTTTGATATGTCGTCAATTGATTGACCCGATATAAGGCATATATAAAGGCTACCCCTCTCATGAATTGGAGCATTGAATGATTGAATAAAAAAATCCAAGCCTTCTTTTTGTTTCTTCTTCTTCCTCCTCCTCTTCTCTTTTTTATGCGTCTCTATAACCTCTTCTTCCTCCTCCTTCCCTTCTTCTTCCTCTTTCTCTCTCTTCCTGCAGTGATCCGTCATCAGCTTGGTATTAGAGCCAGAGTTTTGCCTCTATCGTCAAAGCTCCTCGATCTTGCGGTCCTACGCTTCATGCTATTATTCCAGTCACCAGATCTTCACCGCCTCCTGGGCTGTGCCCACACACCCATCCCCCCTCCCTGCCATCTTCCACCCCCCCCTTTTTTTTTCTCTCGCTTTCGTTTTCCCTCTTCGGTGTGTCCTGTTCGTGCACCCTTTTTCTTTCCCCATCGAGATTATCGTGTTGCCCAAGATGACAAGCCAAGAGGGGGGGTGAATTGGTTTCTCTTGAATTTTTTTTACTATCTTTCTTTAGTCAATTAATGAGTGAGTGAAATTAGAACAATGCACAATACAAACACACAAGAAGTATAGTGGTTCGGTACTCTCCTAAGCACCTACGTCCACTCCCCAAGCGACCCTTTGGGAATTCACTATAATTCCTCGGATTATAGTTGGATTGTTTTCCGGGCTCACAATCTAAAAACCTTTACACTTTGGTTTTCCGGGATCACCAATAACCTATGTTGGTTTTACGGGCTCACCAACGAACCTTCACAATTAGTTTTACGGGTTCACCAATGAACCTACTCCGTTGGTTTTACGGGCTCACCAACAAACCTTTACAAGGTGATTAAAAAAGAAGAAGAAGAATGTTGAAACTCCTAGATGAGCAAATATAACAATTATAAGCTACAAAGAAGAGTTTAGAGAATAGTTATCGCTTGATGAGACTTTTCTCTTCTTTGTCAAGAATGCTTCACTCTTCAAGGGTGGATGGAGCTTTTAATATCTCTTGGAATCTGCTCAACCACTTCCTTTTGACTCTTGAATGAAGCACTTAGATGAAGAAGATTAGGGCACTTGTATTTCTTATGTAAGCTTTGATATTTTGCAAAAGGATGTTTTTCTCTGATGAATAGTGTCCCTTTAAATAGTTTTCCTCATCCATTGGACAACCCCCAATGGTTAGAATTCAAAAACTAGCCGTTGCTTGCTATTAGAAGGATAAAAAGTACTTCTCAGAACTAGCCGTTATGCTTCTGCCCGTGCTTGGGTCGACTCAACTTTTACTGGGGTCGACCCAACTTTCACTTGGGTCGACTCATGCTATATTGGGGTCGACCCTCTCAGGAAAACACAGAACCTTATATTTCAGCCTTTCTTCACTTGGGTCGACTCAAATCTTTTTGGGTCGACTCAAGGTTCAGTTGGGTCGACTCAACTTTCACTTGGGTCGACCCTCTCAGGTTTTCCAGAGAACAGATTTCCGAATGACATTACCTTTGGATTGACTCATGTTCAGTTGGGGTCGACTCAAGGTTGGATCGACTCAGGTTCCATTTGGGTCGACCCTCTCAGGGATTCCAGAGACTTGTTTTCTTGAGACTTGAGGATTGGGTCGACTCAGCTTTCACTTGGGTCGACTCAAGTACTGTTCATCCGTGCCATTTTTTGCAGAAGTGTGCCGGATGGATCCATGATGTGCCGGGGTGTACTCCATCTATCTTAGGGTTGACTCATTTCACACTTTGCTGCAACTTAAGGTTAGATTCATCCATACAATCAATGAAATATGCCTCAAGCAATTTTGAATATATGTTATGGTGATGCTACATACTCTTAACAATGAAAATTACTATTGTCCCCTTAAGAGTACATTTCACTTGAGACTTTGCCGAATTAGAATTTAGAATTCACTGTCCCTTTTCTATCGCAAATTTTATCTCATTATTAATCATTGAAATACATCTTGATCTCATTCTACTAATGTATTGAGAATGATGAACTTAGTAATGATATATCATATTACCTTGTAATATTTAATTAGACAAACTCTTAATCATTATATTAATCATCAAAATACCACTATCATCCTCATGTCGCACAATGCCTGTCTGGAGCCACACAAGAAGGAAAGGAGGAGAAAACCCTTGTTCTTTCCCTTCCTTCCGTGCCAGCACCCCCCACCGCCACCGAGCCCTTCCCCTTTTGCCTCGTTCCTTCGTCCACCCCTATTTTCATCTCACCACAGGACAGACCCCTTTCGGCACCACCTCGCTAATCCACCGCCGTCTCCTCCACCTTCGCCATCTCTCCCACGCTCTCCTCATCGGTTTTTCTTTCCCCGTCACCGTGCCCACACCCACCGCCGCCCCCACCTTACAATGTCGCCATGCCTTTGGTGCACCGCCGGAGACCGTCACACCCCACGGAAGTGTCGCCGTGCCCCGAGTTCCTCACATCTGCCATCGACCGCCCAGTGACCGCTCATCGGAAGAGATCAACGCCCGCCAGAAATCTGTGACCGACTGCCCTCCAGCGCCACGAGCCATGGAGCCGCAGCCGAACCTTCCGCCCCGTCCTGCAACCACCGCCGCGAAGATCGCCGCATTCCGCTAAGCCCGTCGGAGGTTGAAGACGGACAACTTTACGGGTAAGATCCAAACCCGTTTACCTGCTATCCATTAGATCGGATCTGTTCCGCAAGAAAAAAAAAGGAGACGCACGTGATTTGCACGTGTCGTACCCATAACGGGTATCGGAGTGGGTCAAACCCGATAACCCCAATCCTAACAGATCCGAGTTAAAAAAATAAAATTAAAAAAAAATCGACCTTTTCATCTTCTTCCCCGATTGTCCGACTGCCCCGCCGCCGCCGAGGCCACCCTGCTTCCTTCTAAGTTCCTCATCGCTATTGGAGCTTCACCGGCTGAACCACCGCTAGCAGATTGTCCAAGCGCCTTCTTCCTCGCAGCCGACCGCATAGCTGCTCCGCCACGTCGCCACCTCCGCTCGCTGCAGTGCCGCTCAGCCTTTGCCACTTTGCCACCTCCAACTCCCCGCCCAACCTGCACCCGGGCCGTCGGCGCCCGAGCAGACCGCCGGTAGCGCCACCCCGCCCTCGGTTGTCTCTGTCCCTGGTCGCTCCCGCCTCCGCCGTCACCTTCCCCCCTCCCCACCTTCGCCCCGCCCGCTTCCACGGCTGCAACCGCCCCCCCTCCTTTGCTGCCGCTCGAACCCCACGGCATCTTCGGCCTCCCCCGCCCCTTCGGCTGTCGCCCCTCCCCCCACACTCTTCCCTTCTCACACCGTCATGGGCCTGCCCATTTCACCTTTTATTTGGGCCCATCAGGCACTCCTGCCAGCCAATTTCATCAGGCCCATTAGGCCCGCGCCATCATCCCAAAGCTCCCCACTTCCTCCTTTCTTCCACAGGACCACAACCAGTTTCCTCCCCAAACCTGTTCACACCACGACCAATTCCCTCCTCCCAACCTGTTCACACTGCGACCAGTTTCCTATCCCCAATTCCGTTCAGACCACCACCAGTTTCTCCTCCCTAATTTCCTGCGACCACTGGACTACGCCAGGCAACCACATCGGCTTCATTGTCATATATGTGTTCACCTTCTTCTTCGCCAACTTTGGTCCCAACAGCACCACCTTCATCATGCCTGCAAAAATTTTTCCAGCCAGACCTGCACTCAACAAGGTCAAGTTTTTTCACCTGAGAGGAGTTGATGAGGACATCAGAGCCCCTCATTCAGATGATGGAGTCAATTAGTTGCTCTTATTATAGGTCGAATCAATTTGGTTAGTTGCTTTTGTTATTGGTCGAGTCAGTTTGGTTAGTTGCTTTTGTTTTGGTTGAGTCAATTGGGTTAGCTCTTAAGTTATGTAATTGGGTCAAGTAATTGGATCGATTTTGGTATGTAATTAATTGGTTGACTTAGCCAACTGATTAAGGATCCAATTTTGGTATGTCGTCAATTGATTGACCTGATGTAAGATCTATATAAAGACCACCCGTCTCATGAATTAGGGCATTGAATGATTGAATAAAAAAAATCCTAGCCTCCTTTCTGCTTCTTCTTCTTCTTCCTCCTCCTCTTCTCTTCTTTCTGCATCTCTATAACCTCTTCTTCCTCCTCCTTCCCTTCTTCTTTCTCTTTCTCTCTTCTTCTTGCAGTGGTCCGTCATCACTTAATTGGCAAAATCAATCAATATTGGATACCAATGGTCTAGGTTTCAATTTTGTCATTATCTTAATTTAGACTAGGTAAACTGTAACTTTTTAAAATCTATCCATACCCAAAAGGTTTGAAGAGTTGCCATTGATTTACTGTGCAAGAGCGACTGTAATCATCATCATCTCTTATGGGTAATTGAGCCTACCACTTTAATGGCCACGTTGTTTTAAGTCAGGGTATAAAAAAAGTTTTAAAATAGATTTTGCATAAAGACTCATTCAATTGCCTATTGTATAAGAAAATTATGATTTTTTTTTTTTTTTTTTGCATAAAACTAGAGCTGAGCAAAATTCGGAACAAATCGGGCTCGGGCCGGGCTCTACAGCAGCAATTAGGCCCGATGGCTATGCCCTGGCCCGGCCCGGTCCGACTGTCGAGCTTAAATTTTTGTCCAGGCCCGATTCGACTTTATAAATCTGGTCCCAGGCTCGATCCGAGAGGCTCGACCCGGCAGTCTTGATTTTTTCTTTGTTTGGAATCTAGAAATGGGCCAGAATGGCCCAACAGCTTAATAGGCTCTCTAAAGCTGGATGTATTTTTCTTACTTTACATATAAAACACAGGTCGGGCCGGGCCGGGCTATTTTTAAAAGTTTCCAGGCCTGGCCCGATTTTTTGGTCGGGCAATTTTTCCTGCCTAGGCCTGACCCATGGGCCTTTTTTTAATCCCCAAGCCCGAAAAATTCTGGACCGGGCAGGGCGGCCTGGATGGGCCAGAAGGCCCATGATCAGCTCTGCATAAAACATATTAGAGGTCCTTGGTCAATTTTATTCTTAGATTTTAAGTACAAAAAGGATAGTAATATGAACACATATCTAATATTCAAAATAGATTTATTGAATGTTTTATAAGTGTGCATCAGACATTTGGTAAATTAGGTATTAGGTTTAAAAACAAGCCGGACTTCATCCGACAGCATCCATTTCTTTATCCAAATAAAATCAAATTCAAGTAGAAATATTGATATTTAATCCGATTCGAATCCAAATTCGGAGCTTAAAAAACTTTAGAATCCAATGCAAGCTCTCAACCACTAGGCTACAATATAATATTATGATGTATCATATTTTAATCATTATTTTCATAAAATGACTTTTCTCTTTGATAAAAATGAAAAATAAACATATTTTATTTATTCCTTATGATAGTTTCAAAACTTTATTATTAAAATATTAAAATTAAATTAACTTCTTTGTATTACAATAGATAATCTCCTAGGAATAGATCATCTATATTTTTTATTTGCAATTTAATTAAAAAATAAAAATGATATTTGATACAAAAAATATTAATATTTTCATCTTAAATAATCTTTGAGTTTTAATATGAATATAAATAATATTGGACTTATATTCTTATCTATTTAGAACAAATATAAATACTATTTTTGTTATTTTTTAAATTTTTATATTTATTAAAAAATATGAATATAAATATAAATATATCAATATACAATGGTGCTAATAGATATCATCTATATAGTATTTAGATCCTAATATATATTATTTTATAAAATTATTAATTTAAAAATTATTTGTTAAAACATTTATAGTTGGGATCGAAGGGCCGAATCCTTCACGTGAAAGGAGGATTCACCTTCAAGCAAATCTGTCAGTTTGTACAGTGTTTGCCTCTAATTTATGCAGGGAAGTCAATGAATTTGCTGAATATATCATAAAGGACGATCCAATAAAAAATATCATAAAGGACGATCAATCATTCTGTCGTTACAAATCACCGACGCCCGGCACCTCATCTCGCATCATATACAGCTGTTCCCACCAAAGTGGGACGGCAATTCACAGCCCTCTTAAAAAAAGCTGCCTTCTAGAGTTGCGAGAAACTCTCCTCTTAAAAAAATATAAAATCGCAAGGAACCCGTCGCAACACACCCACCACATACTGACGTCCGTTCCTCTAAGAACCGAATTTTCTAAAGAGTACAAGGGCCGGTCTGAGACGGGAAAATACAAATTATTTTGCTATCTCGGGACATCCTCTCCCCTCCTAATTGGCTTTCGTTCTTTATGCTACCTTTATGGTTCTAACTTCTAACCACTCCTTTTTGGTACACCAAACCTTCCTGGCGAACCATCAGCCATTTCTTCCCATCTCCTTTTCTTTTGGTACCCTTGGAGCAGATTACATTCAAACGGTCCACCTAACCTTGCTCTCTACTCCCTATATTTCGTCCGGCCTGGTTTCATCCCTTCATCCCTGCCACCCTGCCCGATGGATCCTGACACCGAAATCCAATTCGAATTCTTACCCCTTATTCGCCAGTACAAGAGCGGCCGCATCGAGCGTTTCTACCTCCCTCGCAAAGCCCCCGCTGCGATCGACCCCGAAACCGGCGTAACCTCCAAAGACGTCGTCATCGACCAGGAAACCGGCGTCTCCGTCCGCCTCTTCCTCCCCAAGCTCGGCGACACCGCTCCGAAGAAGCTCCCGATCTACGTCTACTTCCACGGTGGAGGCTTTGTCATCGGATCCGCCTTCGATCACCTCACCCACGACTACCTCACTCCCCTGGTGGCCAGAGCCAACGTCATCGCGGTCTCGGTGGACTACCGCCTGGCCCCCGAGCACCCGCTGCCTATAGCCTACGAGGACTCCTGGGCGGCGCTCAAGTGGGTGGCGTCCCACGCTGCGGGCGGCGGCACTGAGGCGTGGCTGGCCGAGCAAGGAGATTTTGGACGCATTTTCTTGGACGGCTGCAGCGCGGGGGGAAACATAGCCCATCACATGGCGCTGCGCGCTGGCACAGCGGAGCTCGGACCTGGGGTGAGGATACGAGGGATGGTATTGATCCATCCCTATTTCGCGGGAAGAGACCCGTTTCCTTCGGAGTTGGCGGACATGGGGTTGAAGGAGAAGATGGATGGGTTGTGGGTGTTGGCTTGTCCCGGGACGGTTGGGATGGACGACCCGCTGGTGAACCCACTGGCGGAGGCGGCGCCGAGCTTGAAGGGCTTGGGGTGCGAGAAGGTGCTGGTGTGTGTGGCGGAGAAGGATGTCTTGAGGGAGAGGGGGAGGGCGTATTACGAAGGGTTGAAGAGGAGTGGATGGGGAGGGGTGGTGGAGTGGCTGGAGTCGGAAGGGGTGGGGCACGCGTTCCATGTTCAGAACGACTGCGAGCAAGCTTTGGAGCTGATGGAACGTACGGTGAAATTCATCAGTGGCAACTGAAGGCTTTCTGGCTGCTGGAAAAAGGGCCGGTGATGGGAATGGAGAAAGGGATGATAATTAAATTGATGGGAATTGGTAGATGGTTAAATATCTTCCAGCATCCAAAGGAAAGCTCTTAATTTCTATGCTGCTTCTGGTAATGGTGAAATGATTCCCATAACAGAGAGCGCCCATTGTTAGATGGGAAAATAAGAATGAATGGAAAATGTTGTCGATCTCTTCTCTTCTCTTCGGGTCAGTTAGTTGAACTCAGTTTCCTATTTTTATGTTTGCCGGCAGGCTGTGTTCTGTATTTTGTCTTCTTGTTTCTAATTGCTCTTCTGGTAGTCTGGTTCCGTTGGTGGTTGAATAAAAAAATGTGAATGAACTTTTATACTAATGACATTTTTATTTTATAAAAAAAAATCATTCTAGTTGTCTGTGTTTGCATCTTTGTTGACTTTTCCAATTTTCTTACAACCTTGCATATATGTCAACTGAAATGGCAAATTCATCCCTCCACTAAATCTAACTTCTTCAAATTTTTCAAAATTCTAGTAGGTAGTTAAATTCAGGCTATTTTAACTTCGGTCATTGTGTTCATCCATTTGCTCTCTGATGCTGCGATTTGTTTCTATAGATATTTATGGTATATGGTGACAACATAACTTGCATCTGTTTTCAGAATGGCTACCAAGTACAATATTCAGGTTTATAATGTACAACTTGTCTTCATGCGCTCAGTAAATTGAAATGATACCATGACAAATGAAATTGACCTACTATAAGGGAAATTATATATACTGTATTCTAAGTTATACCATATTCTAAGAATTGGTCATGTGTTTCCTAGCAGAAGAACATACAACAAACTGTGCATGGGCCACACGTGGAGGAGTTAAAAAAGAGTGGAGGGAAGTAGCTAACGGTGACAAAGCAGATTGGGTTGGGTTGGATGCAGGCCGAGTTAAAAGCTTGTAAATCCGAACTTGATCTATTCAATAAACGAGTTAAAAATTCAGATTTAAATTTAACCTATTTGTTAAATAGGTGAACTGATCCGATCTACATAACCTATTTACTAAACAGGTAGAATCAGGTTAAACAGATTAAATAGGTTAAGCGGTTTAATAGGTTAATTGGATTAGATTAAATATGATTGATGGGGAAAGTATTGGATGCCTCGACCTCGGGCCAGACCTACCGCATTGACTTCGGACATAAACCAAAGACAAGAAATTTGGGCCTAGTTGAGCTGCTAACCAATCGTGGCAATGGATTTCGGTTCTGACCGAGGAGGAGACATCAACTGAAGAGAACAATCAACATATGTCGACAAAGACTGACAGTTCTAAAATCGGCATCTTTGGCAGCCCGCAATTGTAGTAGCACCATGGCTTGCGCCCCACCAGCGCTGCTCGTCGCCCATGCGGATGGCTTCTACACCGCGACCGTACTACCGGCTGCTACCTAGCATCATTGCACACTACGTCAAGTCAGGTAACAACAAAGTGAGCTCTCTTATATAAAAGGGCAGCCTAGGGAACCTCAAGTATGCGAGATATATGATAGTCTTCAACTATTTACAAAGGGCATATTCTATAGTAATTTATTCTATTGCCATTTTATTCTTATTTAGGCATCAGAAGGTCCTCCGTCGGAAATTCTCCAGCAAGCGGACTTTCTTACAGGCCATAGGAGCCCAGCAACCGACGCATTAACCGGTCTACCAGCTCGCCTCCAGCCAACCTCAGAGTCGACCGAGCTGCTCTTCCACCATGGTACGAATTTGACGGCAACAGATTGGTGCTAGAGAAAAGGCCACCCCTCAGCTATATCAACATCAATCGAATGAGAGACAACCAACATGATGTTGTGAGGAGCCCATGACGCATCGTATGCTTCACAACGCCGTGCTTAGACCTCCCGAGGGTTGTTGCGAGGTCCGAACCTATTCCATTGGAGCAACCCGCCACGCATGTAGACAATTAGTAGTTTAACCTGCTCACTCAAAAGATGCAGGCTTTGACCACGGTGGTCCAGGGTCTGCGACAAATAGTGGCGTGAGTACAACGACTCTAGAGGTTTGCAACCTAGAACAGTCGGTTGCGATATCGACGATGAAGAGCGGCCTACGGCTGTCAAGCTTCATTTTCTCCTTAGAAAAGTGCTTCCCTATCGACTTAGCCGAAATGCTGGTGCCTCGACAAGTATGCCAACACGGAGGAAGCCATGGCATCCCATCGTAAGTCTACTGGTGGGAGACCCTCTGAGGAGGTAAGAGGGGATGCAAGGAGCGAAGCGAGCTGAGGAGTGTTTTGCCTTGGCACGAGTGGGGCTCACGATGGCTCGAGACCAACCTCAAAAGTTTGAGAGGTACACCCCCTCATTGCCCTGAGAACCTAGATCTTCATGGAGATCAAAGATCGGGGCTACCTGTTCCCTTCGCATTCGATGAAGAGACCGACGACCAAGAGAGGCCAGAAGAAGTACTGCTGCTTCCTCCAAGATTGCGGCCACGACATCGAGGAGTTCATTCAGCTCTAGGACGAAATCGAAACACTCATTCAACATAGGTGGCTGGACTGGTACGTACACACTCGACATGGCTGAGGAGCACCCGTCACGATCTAATCTGCCACCCCCGGAACAAATCAACAATCACTTTATCAACATGATTGCTGGCGGCCCCGTCGAGGTCCCGAGGATCTCGTGCAGCCGAGCTTCCGAAGAAGTCGAAACTATCTAGAAGAACCAGCGCACAGGAGACATCATCACTTTGTCTAACGCCGACCTAGGAGGAGTTCAAACTCCTTATGACGACCCATTTTTATTTCTCTTACTATCATAAATATAATGTAAAGAGAATACTTATTGATAATGGAAGCTTAGTAGATGTATTATTTTATGATGCATTTTGAAGAATGAGACTGCCTGTTTAACAGCTTTAAAAAGGTCAACACTCCTCTCATTGGCTTCTCGGAAGACTGGATTTTCATAGGAGTGATCAATCTACCGGTCACTGCGGGAGAAAAACTTTGAAGTAACACTTTGAGGCTCCACTTTGCTAGCCGACCTGATCTGAATGCTTTCTAAGCTATGGTACCCACCTACTACTTGCTCATGCGATTCTTCACAAGCCGCAGAGTGGGAGAAATCCAAGGTAACCAGATGATAGCTCGCCAGTGATACATGGCTACCCTCAAAGAAAAGAAGCCGGTAAAAACTCCACCGATCGAGAGGCTGGACATTAGGGACAAGCTCAAGGAGCAGTAAGGAAAACTGATCGAAGAGTTGGTGTAAGCCCCCTTGCAGCCTGATTGGACCGTGCAAATCGGCTTGAGCTTAGACAAAGAGGACTGAGCCAGGATGATCGATTTCCTCCAAGACAATACTAATGTGTTCGTCGGTGGGTTGCTGACATGCTAGGTATAAGCCTCGAGGTGGTCATTCGCAAGCTCAACATGGATCCGACTCACCAACCTGTACGGCAGAAGAAAAGAAACTTTGCCGCAGAAAGGCACTAGATCATAAACTAAGAGGTCGATAAGCTTTTGGAGGATAGCTTTGTTCGCGAGGTAAGCTACCTTGACTGGCTAGCCAATATTATACTTGCCTGAAAGATAACTTCCCATTATCTAGGGTTCATCAGCTCGTAGATGCAACCTCAGACATCAGTTGTTTACCTTCATGAAGGCATTCTCTGGGTACAACCAGATTCCAATGGCGCCCGAGGACAAGAAGATGACTTTTCTTACCAACAGAGGCCTCTATTGCTACAAGGTAATGCCCTTTGGCTTATAGAATGCAATGGGTCATTTACCAGTGACTCGTCAACAAAATCTTCAACTAGCAGATCGGCCAAAATATAGAGGTGTACGTAGACAATATGCTCGAGAAAAGCTGACTAGCGGAGCCGCACATCAGTGATCTAGAGGAGATTTTTGTAACCCTTAGAAGGTACCAAATAAAGATCAACCCAATGAAATTGTCTTTGGGGTCACTTCGGAAAAATTTCTAGGGTTCATAGTCACGCAACACGGCATTGAAGCAAATTCGAAGAAGATCCGAGCAGTGCAGGACATGCAGCCCCTAAAGACCATCAAACAAGTTTAACATCTAACTGGTTGGGTCGCAGAATTGATGAGGTACGTTTTTAGATCGACAGAGCACTGCCTACCATTCTTCAAGGCCCTAAAGCACCCAAAAGACTTCTAATAGATTGAGAAGTCTCAAGAGGCCTTTGTCCAACTAAAAGAGATCTCAGCTCGTTGCCCTTCCTCACAAAGCTACAGGTCGGAGAAATGCTTTATCTGTACTAGCCATTTCTCTCGCTGCTATGAGTTCGGTCCTAATTCGAGAAGAAGGATGCTAGAAACCAATCAAATATGCAAGTCGAATCTGCGCGACGCCAAGACCAGACACCCTATATTGGAGAAAACAATCTACACCCTCATCATCTCGGCCCGAAAGCTCCGATAGTATTTTTAGGTCCATTTTGTCACAGTCTTGGTTGACCAGCCGATGAGACAAGTTCTCTAGAAGCCTGAAAATGCAGGTTGTCTAGCAAAGTGGACCGGGGAGCTCAGAGAGCTCGACCTGGAGTATCGACCTTGGCCATTATTAAGGCGCAAGTGTTGGCAGACTTTCTAGTGGAGTGCACCATCTCTGATGAAGATCCAGACAAGCTTCCCAAAAAGATGAAGCGATGGAGTAGTTGTGGTTCTGCACATAGATGGGTCATCAGGCCTGGCGGGCAGCAAAGCTGGGTTTACATTCACCAGTGTGGATGGACTAATCACTGAGTACGCTCTGCGGTTCGAATTCTCCGCCGCAAAAAATGAGGCCGAGTATGGAGCATTCATCATCGGGCTTAAGCTCTCCAAAAAGCTTGGAGTTCAACAGTTGAAGGTTTTCGGCGACTCGCAATTGGTGGTCGACCAAGTGCGAGGAGAATTCGAGGTTCAAGGGCTCTTAATGATCAAATACCTACAAAAGATAAAGAACATCACCTCGGCCTTTTGTGATTTTGACATACAATAAATCCCTCACATGGAGAATGCGAGGGTCGACCCGCGGTCAAAATTAGCCAGCTCGGAGATAGCTGAGTTAACCAAAGCCATCTACCTTGAAGTCCTAGAATCACTAAGCATCAACGAGCCCGAGGTTGTGCTAAATGCTGATATCGAGCCGTTCTTGAAGAATGGAAAATCCCGTACCACTTGCTTTCGCCAAGACTTGTTTACACTAAACAATTATTTAAGATACAACAACGTGACACCTCCTCCATCTCTTCCTCTCTCTCTCTCAAAAAGAAAAAAAAATCTCGCACCGCTTTCCCAGCCTTTCCTTATACTCCAAATCTTTATTAGCTTTCAAATCCCTATCGCAAACATGTGCATGTGGTCCTCCTGAAGTATGGATTCTCGTGGGCCGTGGGGCTTCTCCTTGACTCCTTGGGCAAGTCTGGAGAGCAGGATGGTTAAAAAACCGTAGTTGTTGACAACCATAGGTTGCAGTCCTTCGTCAAGTTTGTCATTCTGGTATGCCTGACCCAATCCCAGGCTTTCCAGCATCGCATCCATCAGATGCAAGGCCACTCTCCTGCATTCAGCCGTGCATTGCACCATCTTTTCCCTGACAAGAAACATCAAACTTGGTGGTTTAGGACATATTCTAATGCTATTTCTAGTATAATGTTCCGCAAGCTCAAAGAATGGTATCAGTGAGGCAAGAGCTTTCCTCAAACTCTATGCCCATCCCCTATTCCCCTCCATGAGTGGGTCTAGTTCTGGCCACTGGATCCACAAGGCTACAGGTGCGCTTTTGAAAATAGAAGGCTACAGGTATGTCAACCACAATCCAATCAGCAAGCACATCATACTAGAGATATGTTGTGTTTCCCCTCTCCTTTTCCAGGCCTATTTCTCCCCTTTCATTGAGTTGTGTTCCCCTATCCACACTTATTGGGATGTTTACTGGGTGTTAAGAACAGCTCTGAGATCCACATTTTCTATGCATGTCAGGGAAGTTGCACACAGGATGAAATGCGTGCAGCCACGAATCCTAAACTTGTCCACTGTAAAGAAAGAAGAAAAAAAAGGTGGTCGACCGTTTTAAATGATAGAAACCTTCTGACGAAGCTTTTCCTTATTTTCGTGATAGAAACTGTAGCTAGCAGTTTCTCCATTAATGCTGGAAAAGGATCTACTATTACGATGATCTAGAGCACAAATTCCCTACAATTTTGGCTGTAAAAAAATTCTATAGTTAACATATATATGGGGCATGCTTTTCATGTATAAGTTGGATCCACATTACTACATCGAGATGTTTGTCTGATTTTAAATAAAAATCAATCAGTTTTGGATCCCAACAAACTTAATTGGTAAAATCAATCAATATTGGATACCAATGGCCTAGGTTTCAATTCTGTCATTATCTTAATTTGGACTAGGTAGACTGTAACTTCTTAAAATCTATCCATACTTAGAAGGTTTGAAGAATTGCTATTGATTTACTGCCCAAGAGGTACTGTAATTACCATCATCTCTTATAGGTAATTGAGCCTACTAATTTAATGGCCAAATACCATTGTTTTAAGCCAAGGTACAAAAAATGTTTTAAAATAGATTTTGCATAAAATCTCATTGAATTATCTATTGTACAAGAAAAATATGGTTTTTCCTTTTGCATAAAACATATTAGAGGTCCTTGGTCAGATTTAATTCTTAGATCTAAGTACAAAAAGGGCGGTAATATAAATACATATCTAATATTCGAAATAGATCTAATGGATGTTTTATAAGTGTGCATCAGATACTTAGTAAATTACGTATTAGGGTTGAAAACAAGTCGGACTTCATCTGACTACAACCATTTTCTTATCCAAAGAGGATCAAATTCAAGTAGAAATGCTGACATATGATCGGATTCAGATCCAAATTTGGTAGAAACTTTTAAAATCCAACGCAAGCTCTCAAGTACTAGGCCACAATATAGTATTATGATATTTCATATTTTAATTATTATTTTCATAAAAAGACTTTTCTCTTTGATAAAAATGAAAAATAAACATATTTTATTTATTCCTTATGATAGTTTCAAAACTTTATTATTAAAAATATTAAAATCAAATTAACTTCTTTGTATTTGTGAATTCATATATAATTTTTCCTACAATCTCTCTAGGAATAGATAATCCATATTTTTTATTTGCAATTTAACTAAAAAATAAAAATGATATTTGATACAAAAAAATATTAATATTTTCATCTTAAATAATCTTTGAGTTTTAATATGAATATAAATAATACCAGACTTATATTCTTATACGTTTAGAACAAATATAAATATTAAGTTTGGTATTCTTTCAATATTTATATTTATTAAAAAATATAAATATATCAATATTCAATGTGCTCCGGTGCTAATAGATATCGTTCATATATAATGTATTTAGATCCTAATTTATATTATTTTATAAAATTATTAATTTAAAAATTATTTGTTAAAACATTTATGGTTGGGATCACAGAGAAGGGCCGAATCCTTCACGTGAAAGGAGGATTCAACTTCAAGCAAATCTCTTGGTTTGTACAGTGTTTGCCTCTAGATTTTTGCGGGCAAGTCAATGAATTTGCTTAATATATTTTGAAGTTTATGCAAGATGTGATCCAATAAATAATATCATAAAGGACGATCTATCATTCTTTCATCACAACTCACCAGTCACCAGGGCACCTCACCTTGCATCGTGTACAGCTGTCCACCAAAGTGGGACAACAATTCACAGCCCTGCGCTGCACTCAATTAGTAGGGGACAAGCTCTCCCCTACCAATTGGCTTTCGTTCTTTATGCTATCTGGATGGTTCTAACCACTCCTTTTTGGTACACCAAACGTTTCTGGCGAACCATCGGCTGGTTCTTCCCATCTCCTTTTCTTTTGGCACCCTTGGAGCAGATTACATTCAAACGGTCCACCTAACCTTGCTCTCTACTCCCTATATTTCGTCCGAGCTGGTTTCATCCCTTCATCCCTGCCACCCTGCCCAATGGATCCTGACACCGAAATCCAATTCGAATTCTTCCCCTTCATTCGCCAGTACAAGAGCGGCCGCATCGAGCGTTTCTACTTCCCTCGCAATACCCCCGCTGCCTTCGACCCCGAAACCGGCGTAACCTCCAAAGACGTCGTCATCGACCCGGAAACCGGCGTCTCCGTCCGCCTCTTCCTCCCCAAGCTCGGCGACATCGCTCGGAAGAAGCTCCCGATCTACGTTTACTTCCATGGTGGAGGCTTTGTCATCGGATCCGCCTTCGATCCCCCCTCCCACCACTACCTCACTCCCCTGGTGGCCAGAGCCAATGTCATCGCGGTCTCGGTGGACTACCGCCTGGCCCCGAGCACCCGCTGCCTATAGCCTACGAGGACTCGTGGGCGGCGCTCAAGTGGGTGGCGTCCCACGCTGCGGGCGGCGGCACTGAGGCGTGGCTGGCCGAGCACGGAGATTTTGGACGCATTTTCTTGGACGGCTGCAGCGCGGGGGGAACATAGCCCATCACATGGCGCTGCGCGCTGGCACAGCGGAGCTCGGACCTGAGGTGAGGATACGAGGGATGGTATTGATCCATCCCTATTTCGGGGGAAGAGAACCGTTTCCTTCGGAGTTGGCGGACATGGGGTTGAAGGAGAAGATGGACGGGATGTGGGTGCTGGCTTGTCCCGGGACAGTTGGGATGGACGACCCACTAGTGAACCCGCTGGCGGAGGCGGCGCCGAGCTTGAAGGGATTAGGGTGCGAGAAGCTGCTGGTGTGCGTGGCGGACAAGGATATCTTGAAGGAGAGGGGGAGGGCGTATTACGATGGAGTGCAGAGGAGCGGATGGGGAGGGGAGATGGAGTGGTTGGAGTCGGAGGGGGAGGGGCACGGGTTCCATGTTCAGAAGTTCAACTGTGAGAAAGCTGTGGAGCTGATGGAACGTACGGTGAAGTTCATTAGTGGAAGCTGAAGGATTTTTGGTGCTGGGAAAAGGGCTGGTGATGGGAAATGGAGAAGGGGATGGTAATTCCATTGATGGGATTTGGTAAATGGTTGGTTAGCTTCATCCAAAGGAAAGCTCTTAATTTCTATGGTGCTTCTGGGAATGGTGAAGTGATTCCCGTAACAGAGAGTGCCCATTGTTAGATGGGAGAATAAGAATGAATCGAAAATGTCGTTGATCTCTTCTTTTCGGATCAGTTAGTTGACCTCAGTTTCCTATTTTTATGTTTGCCTGCAGGCTAAGTGTTCTGTATTTTGACTTCTTGTTTCTAATTGCTCTTCCGGTAATCTGGTTCCGTTGGTGGTTGGATAAAAAAATGTCAATGAACTTTCATAATAATGACATTTCTATTTTATAGGAAAAATCAGTCTAGTTGTCTGGTTTGCATCTTTGTTTACTTCTCCAACTTTCTTACAACCCTGCATATATGTCAAATGAAATGGCAACTTCATCCCTCCACTAAATCTAACTTGATTCCTTCAAATTTATCAAAATTCTGGTAGGAGTTAAATTCATGCTATTTTAACTTCTGTCGTTGTGTTCATCCATTTGCCATCTGATGCTGCAATTTTGTTGTATAGATATTTATGGTATATGTTAACTACATAACATGCATCTATTTTCAGAATGGCTGCCAATTACAATATTAGACTTCCTCCTCCCTGTCAGGTTTATAATGTACAACTTGTCTTCATGCGCTCAAATTGAAATGATATTCCATGGCAAATGAAATTGACCTACTATAAGGGAAATTATATATACTGTATTCTAAGTTATACCATATTCTAAGAATTGGTTATGTTTTTTCTAGCAGAACAACATACGACAAACTGTGCATGGGCCACATATGGAGGAGTAAAAAAAGGGTGACAAGCATATCGCGTTGGGTTAGATGCAGGCCGGGTTAAAAACTTGTAAATCCGAACATAATCTATTCAATAAACGAGTTAAAATTTCATGTTTGAATTTAACCTATTTGTTAAATAGGTGAACCGATCCAATCCATATAACCTATTTACTAAACAAGTAGAATCAGGTTAAACGGATTAAATAGGTTAAGCGATTTAATAAGTCAAGTGGGTTAGGTTAAACATGATTGATGAAAAAAATATTAGACGTCTTGACCTCGGGCCAGACCTACTACATTGACCTCAGACATAAATCAAAGAAAACAACTTTGGGCCTAGCCGAGTAGCCAACCAAGCGAGGTAATTAACGTCGGTTTTGACCGAGAAGGAGCTATCAACCGAAGAGAACAATCAATATGGGTCAACAAGGACTGATAGTCCTAATAGCCGGTAGCTCTGGCAACCCGCGAACGTAGCAGCACTGCGGCTTGCACCCCACTAGCGCTGCCCACCACCCATACGGATGGCTTCTATGCCGCGGTCGTACTACCGGCCGCTACCTAGCATCATTGCACGCTACGTCAGGTTAGGTAATCACAAAGTGAGCTCCCATATATAAAGGGACAGCTCGAAGGACCTTAAGTACGTGAGATATATGACATTCTTTAACTATTCACAGAGGTCATATTCTGCGGAAATCTTTTCCTTCTATAGTGGTGCCACTTTATTCTTACATAGGAATCAAAGGGTCCTTCATCGGAAACTCTCCAGCAAGCCAACTTTCTTACTTAGGCATCTTCTTTCTCTAACAGATCAATGCAAGGTCAGTCTTAATGTCGGCGAGCTGCAAAGCCGAGGACAAAGTTAGTCAATAACACAAAAGGGCAAAAATAGAGAAAATCCAGGAGGAACTTACTGATGGGGATATCAGAGCTGACCACCCTGCCGTTTAGTCCCCAATTTTATTTGCATTTGATATTTTCTTTTATTTCTAGGTTTGCTTGCAATTTTATTATTGTTGGACTTTATTTGTGTAGTTTGGGCTTATTGGGAATTATTTTGTTTAAGGGGGTTTTATTTTAATTGTTCTTATTGGGCCCTATTTATAGGGGACTTTTATATTGATTAGGGTTAATGAAGAATTAAGAGTTTTCCTTCCCACGTATCCCCTCCTCTCTTCTTCCTTCTCTTCTCCCTTTTCTCATCTTCTCTGCCTCTCTTCCTCTCTTATTCTCCTCCTCTTTTTCCTCCCTCTTCCTCTGTCTCCTGGTTTTGCAGAAGCAACAGTCATCCCGAGTTGGACTTTCACCGCATCAGCCCTTCTCCCGTCCCGGTCCGGCATCAACTTGGTATCAGAGCCGTCGGCTTTGCCCCTGTTGCTAAAGCCACGATCCAGCCTCTTCTTCCCTCGTTCACACCACGAACCCGCTTCCCCTCCTCAACCCTATTCGCACCAGCCCGCACGCCTCCCTTGCCCATCACACCCGCGGCCGCCTTCACCCCACTCACCACCAACAGCGCCCAAAGAGCAGCCGCTTGTGACACGGCGCCGGAAGCCGCAGACTGCCGGAGTTGTGACCAGCCGCCGCCCACCACCGCCCTGTGTCAGCCTCGGACGCCCTCCACCCGATCCGGGAAGAGGCCGCCCGTCGCCGTGATCGGCCGCCGACCACAGAGCCATGGCCTCGAGCTCCGTCGCCGTCCCCTACGGCCGATCCGCAGCCGCCGCCCATCCCTCCTTTCTGCGGCCGCCGCAGCGAGGGTCGGGAAACCCTCCCGAAACGGTCGGGAGGTTGGGAACAGATTAACGGGTAAGTATCAGACCCGTTAGCCCGCCCCACTAACCCGGACCCGTTCCGGAGAAAAAAAAAATCACGTGACTGGCACGTGAGTGCCCGCAGAGGGTTATCGAAACGGGTCGAGTCCGATAACCCGAATCCAATTGAATCCGCAAAAAAAAAAAAAGAAGAAAGAAAACCTTTGCACGTGACTGCACGTGCGTACAAAAAAAAAAAAAGAAACCTTACTTGTTCATCTTCCCCGATAGGCTGCCCCTCACCGCGTCTCTGCCGAGCTGCGCCACCACGCCCACCGCCGTGCGACACCTCCTTCGGGTGCTTCCTTCCCGCGGTCGACCGCAGACGATCGACGCCAACCACCACCGAATTAACGCCGACGATGCCCTCCCCACTGATCCGCACCGCCTGCGCACGCCTCGCCTCATCGTCACCGAAGCCGAGTTTCCGCCTCCACCGCAGCGCCGCCTCCGACGTCGCCGCTCCCATCTTCCGCCGCAGTTTGCCACCCCATTTTCCGGCGCCAAGCCGTCCGCCTTCCGCCATCGCCCGAGGCCTCCGCCGCCTTTTGCCGCCCTCTGTTTCATCTTGCCACCGCCGCCAGATTTCCACCATCCGCGCCCCTCCACCGTTCACCACCGACTCCCTCTCACGAGCTCAAATCAGCAGCCCGGCCGCCACTGCAGAGCCCCTTTCAACGGGCCTTTTCTGCTCCAGGAAGCCATAGCACCCCTCCCTAATCCTGTTCAAGTCCATCAGACCGCACCCGAGCCCAACTGGCCCGATCACACTCCACAGGCCGCCAACGCTTCTCTTCACTGCGGGCCAAAGCCCATTTTAGTCCAGGCCCGCGCGTCTCCTTGAGCACGGCCCAGGCCCAAGCGGCCACAGGCCCTATCTCAGGCCGATCCAGCACATTCTTCAGTCCATTCTAGGAGCCCAAGAATCCCTTTTGGCTGCAGGTCCGGATCCACAGTTCCAGCTAGCTCTGCCCAGTGCCAACTTCATGTTCAAGACTCTACAATGGACGTTTTCGGTGGATTGCATCCACCACAGGTAACAGGTTCTCCTTCTTTTAGGCTTGTTTATCTAGTTATGTTCTAGTTCTCTTGCATGACATTCCTATTTTGTCAAAACTTATTTTTCTGTCAAACTGCAAAACCTAGAATATTTACCACCACACTAATCCTACCCACCATTTAAATCTATATATTAAATTAGCATACCTTAGCGACAGGATAATTCTAAACATCCGTCGATCAAATTACTTTAGGGTTAGAACAACTGTAATACGTGTTTGCAACCTAACTTCTTATAGTGACAAATCTTCTACTTTAATTCTGAAATAACCAAAGTACAAATTAGTAGTATTTAATTTTAAGTTATTTTTGTGAAAATTTGCTGATTTCCGAATTCATAGTAGATTGCATTAGTGGGTTGTCCTGCATTACATTTGGTAAGGGTTCATTAGTAGCATTGCATGTCACATCACCAACTAGAGTAGTCCCTGCATGCCAACCCGTAGTGGTAGAGAGTACCTACTCACTGACTCCCAGATCCCTTTACCCACCATGGATCCTAGAGTTCTACAAGATATTTTGGAACAATTAGCTACATTACGAGCTGATCAAGATAAATTCAAATGAGAGATCCGTGCTCTAGTGCAACAATCTAGGACTCTTGAATCCTTGCAGAGGTATGACTCTGATAAATGGCTTGGAGCCATGCAATCCGAAATGGAATCCATGAAGGTCAATGATGTTTGGACATTAGTTGACCCACCCGAAGGAATTAAACCCATAGGGTGTAAGTGGATTTTCAAAAGAAAACGGGGCGCAGACGGAAAAGTAGAGACCTATAAAGTCCGTCTGGTTGCCAAGGAATATCGTCAACGTTATGGTATTGACTATGACGAGACGTTTTCTCCTGTGGCAATGCTCAAATTCATTCGGATTATGCTTGCGATAGCAGCACACTTAGATTATGAGATCTGGCAGATGGATGTTAAAACCGCTTTTCTAAATGGAGATTTAGAAGAGGAGGTGTATATGATGCAACCTGAAGGTTTTATATCTGCAGATGAGTCTAAGGTGTGCAAGCTTCAAAAATCCATTTATGGATTAAAGCAAGCTTCACGGAGTTGGAACATATGATTTGATAAGGTGATCAAATCATATGGCTTCATTAAGCATGAAGAGAAACCTTGCATTTATAAATGGGCAAATGGTTCAGTTATTATATTTCTTATTTTGTATGTGGATGACATTCTTTTAATCGGGAATGACATTCCTGCATTACAAGGAATAAAGGTTTGGCTATCATCTCAATTTGCCATGAAGGATTTGGGAGAAGCATCTTACATCCTAGGGATGAAGATCTATAGAGATAGATCTAGAAGATTGCTTGGATTATCCCAATCCACATACATTGATACTATACTGAAGAGGTTCAGTATGAATAATTCCAAGAAAGGCTATCTTCCGATGGGCCATGGAATTAACCTCTCTAAAAGGGATTGTCCGACAACCCCTCAAGAAAGAGAGAGTATGGATAGAATTCCATATGCTTCGGCAGTGGGATCTATAATGTATGCCATGACATGTACTAGACCAGACGTGGCATACTCACTAGGAGTAGTGAGCAGATACCAGTCTGATCCAGGTAGCAACCACTGGAAGGTTGTAAAAACCATCCTTAAGTATTTGAGAAATACTAAAAATCAGTGGCTTGTCTATGGTGATTCTGACTTAAAACTTGAGGGATATACTGATTCAAGTTTTCAGTCAGATCAAGATGATAGCAAGAGCGTGTCAGGATATATCTTCACTCTTAAGGGTGGGGCCATCTGCTGGAAGAGTTCCAAGCAGCATACAGTGGTAGATTCTACATGTGAAGCAGAATATATCGCAGCATCTGATGCCGCCAAGGAAGCTGTATGGTTGCGGAAGTTCATCACCGAGCTTGGAGTGACACCCTCCATTGATGGTCCAGTACCTGTATTTTGTGACAATACTGGGGCCATAGCTCAAGCAAGGGAACCTAAAGCACATCAGCGGACCAAGCATATTCTACGTCGCTACCACCTGGTTTGAGAGATCATTGATCGAGGTGATATTGATCTTCAGAAGATTGACACAAAAGAAAATCTGGCTGACCCATTTACCAAAGTCCTCGGCATCAAAGAGTTCGACGAACACAAGTCGAAGATGGGTATTAGATACTGTGCCGATTGGCATTAGGCTAAGTGGGAGTTGTTGGGATTTGTATCCTAAATGTCAATCGTCAGCATATTGATGATTGAATTTTGTAAATGAATTGACAAATTAATAAAGTGTTATTTGGCATTATTCATCATTTCATCTTCAAATGAACTCTTATATGATGAAGTCCTTAGGACTTATGTTATGATAAAGGAGGATTTATCTTTGAGTCCTTAAACTTGTTCGCGACCAAATGATATGTTGTTACTAGGACGATAGCATTATCGAGATTAGGTCGTTGTGTAACATATACGTTGGTTGTCCTCTTAACCAAGGAGTGTGGAGACACTGGTATGCCACACAGGTGAAGTGTAGGAGTACATTTCACTGAACGTGACCAATTCCGGAACGCTCTACTGTCGAGAGATGTTCCGAGTGGATATGGGTATAAGTTTGGCCCTCTGACCTGAGACCGCAACCTGTGACTAGCAAGCAACTCACTGTACTTTGGTACCGGACTACCTGAATTTCTAATTCAGTGACGGAAGGTCACTGGGTGCAGTCAAGTACTTGCGTAGTCAGTTGTGAGTCAAGATGGAATTGACCCCTCATGAAAACAGGAGATAATGTCTTGTGATTAATTTAGCAAAATCTTAGCCAGGGTAATCCCAGTGAGGAGTCACAGGATATCTAAAGTTAATCACATAATGGATGTACTAATTATAGGGTTGACAGTGAGCTCTAAGTCATCCTGGCATTAGGAGTCAAAGGGATTGAATTATACAGTAACCATAGTTCAGGGTTCCAGAATATTTGCTTCGCATATATTCGGCCTATCCGGACGTTGGGTACCATTGCTAGATGGTCACATCAATTAGTGTAGGAAATTGTTCCTATACTACCGGCTTAGGTTCGAACCTATGAGGTCACACGCATAGAAGATTCCTGATTGATCAAGAAAGCTGATGAATGATTAAGAATCATTCAGGGATAATTTGGTCAATTTGATTGGCAAATTATCTTATAAAATAATTAAAGTAATTATTGAAGGATTAATTAGTAATTAAATTACTAATAAACTCAATTTGATTGAGTAATTGTGCTAAGGACGAGCCAAATTGAATTGGATTCAAGTTTGGGCTCAATCAGAATTTTGACCTGATTGGATTAGGTTAGAACCAAAAAGGACTTAAGCTAATCAAATTAATTTTAAATTAATTTGTTCTTAATTGGGGATTGACCTAATTAGATTAGGTCCAACACAAAGTAATTAATTCAATTTGATTGAGTTTGCATGAGCCAAAATTGAATTGGATTCAATTTGAGCTCAATCAGGGTCTGACCTGATTAGATTGGGTTCAACCAAATTGCTTTGTTTTAATTTGGGTTTGACCAAATTTGATTAGGTTCAACCCAAGGGGATTAGGCTCAGATGATGTGGCAATTATTGGTGACATGGAATTGGATTTCCTGAATTTTAAATAAACCAAAATTATTGCATGGCACATGGACCCATTGCTTGACACATGGCGACATTGTTTGTTATTTGAATTTAAATTCAAACATTAAGCAATGTGTTAAATGATTTTAATCACTCAAACCATCAGCCAAGGTGGCGTATGAGTTTTTGAATGGATTAAATTCGAATTTCAAGAGGTGATTTCGAAATTATGAAGTGTTTTATCTTGCCGCATGGATTTCAAATTTCTTCCATCTTGCACATGTGTTTAAAATTTGAATTTAAATCAGATTTGGTCGAGATCTGATTTGGGTTGTTCCTATTCCTTTGCATGTGCCAACTAAAAGAGGTTTTCTGAAAATAAATTTCAAATTTTGAATGAAAATTCGGAGGCCATTAAAAGGGGTCAAACATGGGCACCAAAAACACATCCATTGCAGCCTTCTTCCTCACCCGCCTCCTCTTCCTCTTCTTCTCCATTTTAGATAGGGTTTTCAGGGTGAATATCTAGAAGATTCAAGATCAGATCTGAGTCCTCTACTTTTCTTACAAACCTCATCTCCATCTGCTTCAAGACGATTGATCAAGAGTTGATTGAATCCCGACGGGCAGATTTCAGCTTTCAAGTGTTCTGCAACTGCTAGCACTGTTGCGGAAGAAGATCCTTCAGGACTTCGCGTGTACTTCTCGTAGAGGCCATTCGTGTGCATGGCTGCGAAGTCAAGAATCAGATTCACAACTTTCATCCATCATAAAAGGTATTAATCTAGCATTAATCATTTATTATGGTGTCAAGGTCTAGGTCCGATTTTCCGAGGTTTTACCCTCTTTTGGGGCTCCTCACGGAGATATCTCCAGAATCCATTCGATGGATATTCGGAGATTAATTGGAATAGAGTTCTTAAGTTTCAGATCTGATAGTTAATCATGCATAAAAGTTTTAGCATAATTGTTTAAACAATTCCGGCATAATCCTATGTGTTCTTAATGTGCTGATTTCTAGATTTGATCTTGTAAGCATGCATGAATTAAATTGTTTGATTCATTTTTCCGCTGTATTTTTGAAATTTTAAAAGAACTACGTGTGGCTTGATTCCCCTTGTGAAGGGGTACGTAGGCAACCCGATCAGGTTCAGCTATGTTTTTCAAAAAAAAAAAAAAATTCAGCATGCTAAACACCGAAATATCTAGGAATAACTTTCATTTTACACACTCATTAAGATCAATGATAAAACATGCAAAATCCTATTTGATAACGGAAGTTGTATTAATACCATTGCTTCCGGAGTTGTCTCCCGCCTCGGCCTGAAATCTACCCCTCATCCCAATCCATATAAAGTAGCTTGGGTAGATAAGACATCTCTTTCAGTGTCGGAAAGATGCCTCGTCCCGATTCAATTCCTATCCTATAAAGACGAAATCTGGTGCGACTGCATTCCGATGGATGTAGGTAAAGTCATCCTAGGGAGGCCTTGGCTATACGATATGGACGTTACACTTCATGGGCATTCGAATTCGTGTAGCTTTATGTTTCAGGGTCGAAAAATTATACTGAACTCATTGCCTCCTAGAGAGTCCGCCCCTGAAAAGAAGAGTGCCACTCTACGAAAAGATGAACCACTTCACATCATTACTTCGAAAGAGGTAATGAAAGATATCGAAAGCCAATCATCTGTATTTGCCCTTGTGGCTAGAGCCATCAGTATGGAGTCGAATCTTGAGCACCCACCAGCAGTAGTTCCCTTTGTTGGAGGAGTTTCACTCTGTTTTTCCTAAGGATCTTCTAGAAACACTTCTTCCGATGCGTGACATCCAGCACGCGACTGACCTCATTCCCAGAGCATCCTTACCAAATCTTTCCCATCATAGGCTCAACCTAAACGAGCATACTGAACTGCAATGTCAAGTTGACGAACTCCACACCCGAGGATATATTCGTGAGAGTTTGAGCCCCTGTGTTGTACCTGCACTCCTCACTCCCAAGAAAGATGACTCTTGGAGGATGTGCATTGATAACCGTGCCATTGATAAAATGACGGTTAAGTATCATTTTTCCATTCCTAGGCTGGACGACCTATTAGATTTTATGTCTAGTGCCACGATCCCAGGGCAAGATGTCAGTATGGACTTCATGTTAGGACTTCCTAGTACCTATATCAAGCATGATTCCATATTTATGGTTGTGGACCATTTTTCAAATATGGCTCCCTTTCTCCTATGTTCTAGGACTTCTAACGCTTCTAGATTTGCCAAACTTTATTTCAATGAAGTCGTTAGACCTCCTGACCTTCCAAAATCTATTATATATGATAGAGATGTTAGATTCGTGAACTCCTTTAGGAAAATTCTTAGGCACATAATTGGCACTAAATTAAAATTTTTGTCGGCCTATGCTAGGACTTTGGATTTAGTGTTACCGACCGCCGAGTTTGCATATAATAGTTCGGTCAATAGGTCCTTAGGCATGAGTTTCTTCGAAGTGGTGAATGTATATAAACATAGGCAGCCCATAGACTTAATTTCCATGCCTCATCAACATAAAGTCTCTGAGTCTGCACAGTCATTTGCATCACACCTGCATTCATTGCATCAGGAAATCAGCAAACGTATGTTAGAATACCCGCCCATGCCGCAGAAAAATTTCAAAAATTTCAGATGCAGCGGAAGAGGCATGCGCGGGATCAACCGTTCATCGCATGAACGATGTTTAAAATCGTTCGTAGATAGATAAGGATTAAAAATTTTTTAAGAACATTAGAAGATCAGATCTTCACCTTGTGCGGGTAGATGATCACCGCAAACTGATGATCGTGGTTTTTGGATGAAGGTTCGCTTGAAGCCGTTCAAGTGCCCGGCCTCTACGGGTATCCACACGAAGCAGGAACCGATCCAAGCTTTCTATCTCTCCGGGGTGCTAGCTCCCTTGCAGAGATAACTTTGATGGCTGAAGTCCTCCCTTTTAATCAACCCTTGATTGTGCTTGGGAGGAGGAAGAAGAAGGATGAAGAGAGGAAGAAGATCAAAGCCCCTGCAGCCTTCTTTCTTTTCCCTGCGTTGGAAGGAAGAAGGGAGGATGAAGAGGCCACCTTTTTTTTCTTCCTTTGCTTGCGGGTGAACCAAGGAAAGGGGAGGAGAGGGGGCCACGAATTGGAGAGGGAGAGGGCTTCAATGACTGCCCTAGGTCAGCCCCACGCCTCCTCTTAAATAGCATGTGGAGCTTCTACTTTGTAGGAGCTCCTTGATTAAATTCCAAGAGGGGCGCCGGCCCCTCTTCTTTGCCGCACCAAGCAAGGAAAAGGAGGAGGGGCGTGTGCCCCTCCTTCATGGTTAACCTAATCCTCCTCTAAGGAGGATTAGGAAGGTCACTCTTGGTTAGGTCCTAATCTAATTAGGTTTGGACCAAGGGTGAACCAATTTGGGTTTTAATCTAGGTAAGTCCTAATCCAATTAGAACTTGATGAGCCATGACTCAATTGAACCCTTCAATCCTAATCTAATTAGGAGTCATCTTGATTCATTAGATTAATAATTAATTGGAACTTAAGAAGTCCTAATCCCATTAGGATATATTTAATTCTAGTCCTAATCCAATTAGGACTCTAATTTGAATTCGAAGTCCTAATCCGATTAGGACTCTAGAAATCCTACTCCAAGTAGGAATCCAAATTTAATTCAAAACTCCTAATCTAATTAGGATTATAGAAATCCTACTCCATGTAGGAATCCTAGTCCTACTCCAAATAGGATTTCCAGTCCAAGTAGGAATCCCAGTCCAAGTAGGAATCCCAGTCCTAATCCAATTAGGACTCCAAGAATCCAACTCCAAGTAGGACTCTTGTTTCAAGTCCAATTAATTAATTTCCTTTGTTCCTTCTTCAACTTATTATCAATCGAATTAATTACTTGTGATTCCTAATCACGATTCAACCATCGGATCGGTCAATGCCTCTAGTGTGTGTGACCGCATAGGTTCTACTCTGACTGGTAGTGAGATATATTGTGATCTCTATCACAATATCATTGAAAACTCCTTTCAATGGGTCGGAACGATTCCAACTCTACTCATTAGGGTTTATCGATCATCAAGATAATCCCTATGAGTCCCACCATCCACCAGTGACACCTAGCAGCATGTAGTGGCTACCCAGCAAAATAGAATGATGAACCTCTAGGTGCAGTTATCATGTGATACAGTCCTTCTATCGTAGATCCCTACAAGACGGAGGTAATGGATAACTCGTCAAACCCCTTCGTCTGTCATATGTCAAGATTTATTCGACTTAAGTTCGAGAGCGGAGAACTCTTTCTCCACTGTGCAATCTGCCCCGGCCGAGGTCTTACGAACTCAGTCTTATAAATCACATAGGATCTCTCCTTATCTATCAAGGTCGATAGATTCCTTGTAGATGCATACCCTACTCCTACAGTGAACCTATTACAGCCAATCTACACTGCATGGACCCATATGGCTAGAGACCATGTATTTGTGCAGTCAAACTACAATAACCTCACTGTGAGTAGCCGAAGCATCGCAGGTCAAAGGACCAGTCACACTACTGCAACATCAAGCAAGTCACTGACGAGTGGATAGACATCCAAGTGACTTCTTGTGTTGGTCACGCTCAGTACCCTTGTTCTCTAACAAGCACTTGCACAATTACTCCAGTGTCCCTACACTGTGGACTCAAGACTCGTCCATCAAAGAAAGCAATATGTGCACTAATCTCAGCGGATCAATCACCGTCCTCGTGATGATCCATCGATCAGGAGCAATTCAAGAATTAATCACCAATGACACATGCCTTAAATTTTCAACTCTTGAGAATATGCGTCATCATCTTATTAATTCCTTGGACGATTCATGGACACATAAGAACATGAATGAAAAAGATGCCTTTTATTTATTCAATAATAAATAGTCAAGTACAAAATTATGTCCTAGAATAAAATAATGCGTCAGCCAAATTGGCTTCTAGGGCATACTTCTAACAATCTCCCACTTGCACTAAAGCCAATTAGCCATAAATCTAAGCCCCATCTTCTCAAGATGCGTTTTAGTTTTCTGCTGAGTTATCTGCTTAGTGAATGGGTCCACCACATTTCCTGTGGAGTCTACTTTTTGATCCTCTACTTATTTCTTTTCGAGGTAGTCGCTTATTAGGTTAAACCTCCGCTCTATGTGCATCGGTTTCTGGTGAGACCTTTGGCTCCTTAGGTAGTGCTATGGTGCATTTGTTATTGCAGAAAAGTGCTATGGCATCTGATGGCATTACACCTAATTCTGCAATGAACCTTTTAAACCAAAAGGTTTCCACTGCACCCTTAGAGATGGTTTAACATTCAGCTTCTAAGGTAGAATCTACAATGATTGGTTGTTTGGAACTCTTCCAATTTACTAAACCATTATTGCACATATTCTGATGTAGACTTTCTATCATCAATATGTGTGCATCCTTTTACCTTCAACTCTGATATTCTTCCAAAGACCAAGAATAAATCTTTAGTTCTTCTTAAGTACTTAAGTATATTCTTCACAGTTATCCAGTGCTTCTTGCTTGGATTTGACTGATATATGCTTGTGACACTCACAGCATATACTATATCATTTCACGTACATAGCATGGTATATATGAGGCTCCCTATAGCGGAAGCATAAGGGATCTTGCTCATCCGCTGAATCTCTTCAGATGTGTTAAGGCACATCTTCTTGGAGAGATTTATCCCATGCCTAAGGGGTAATAATCCCCTTTTAGAGGTTTCCATGTCGAACCTCTTCAGCACTCCCTCTATATACATATTCTGTGATAGCACAAGCATCCTTTTAGATCTATCTTTATAGACCTTTATTCTCAAAATATAGGATGCTTCCCCAAGGTCTTTCATGGAGAACCCTTTTAACAACCAGACCTTGACCGAGGTTAGCATGGGAATATCATCCCCTATCAGGAGGATGTCATCCATGTACAGTACGAGAAATACGACAGCACTCCCACTAACCTTTTTGTAAACATACGGTTCCTCTTCGTTTTTGATGAAATCAAACGTTTTGATTGCGTCATCGAAACGAGTGTTCCAACTCCGAGATGCTTGCTTTAGTCCATAGGTGGACCTTTGCAGCTTGCAGACCTTGTGATCTCCATCACTGGAAGTGAAACCCAAAGGCTGTTCCATATAGATATCTTCATTAAGATATCCATTCAGGAATGCAGTTTTCACATCCATCTGCCAGATTTCATAATCATGAAATGCTGCAATGGCAAGCAATGTTCGGATGGATTTTAACATGGCTACAGGTGAAAAAGTCTCCTGATAGTCAATGTCTTCGCGTTGACTATACCCTTTCGTCACTAGCCTTGCTTTACAGGTCTCTACCTTTCCATCCAAACCTATTTTTCTTTTGTAGATCCATTTGCATCCAATAGGTACAATACCTTCTGGTGGATCTACTAGGGTCCAGACTTGGTTGGAATGCATGGAGTCTAACTCCAATTATTTCTCGAAACCGATATCAGATATCGCCTCGTCATAGGTTTTGGGATCTTGTATGTGATCCCTATCTCCCACTAGGAACATTTCCTCGGTATCCTCTTCTAGTATACCTAAGTATCTATCGGGAGGATGGGAGACCCTACTAGATCTGCGAGGTGATTGAGGGACATCGTGTACTGGCTTAATATAAATAGGTTCTATAGGCACAATGGTTCGTTGCTATTTAGAGACTTTCTCTTCAAGCTCAATTTTCCTCCCACTGTCTCTATCAAGGATAAACTATTTCCATGAAGATAGCATCTAGGCTCACAAACACTTTGTGATCCTTTGGGACGAAAAGTCGTATCCTAATGACTCTTTAGGATATCCTATAAAACGAGCATTAAATGTCCTATCCTCTAGCTTGTCTGCCAGTAGTCGCTTGACATGGGCCGGACATCCCCAAATCTTGAGATGACCAAAACTTGGTTTCTTACCATGTCATATCTCATATGGTGTGGTAGGAACGGACTTTAGAGGAAACTCTATTCAATAAGTAAATAGCTGAAAATAGGGTATCTATCTAAAGAAATAAGGGTAAATTAGTGAAGCTCATCATGGATCGGACCATATCCAATAGAGTCTGATTCCTCCTCTCTGACACTCCATTGAGCTGAGGTGTACCAGGAGGAGTCCATTATGAAACTATACTATTCTCCTTGAGATAATCACGAAACTCTCTATTAAGGTGTTCACCTCCTCGATCTGATTGAAGAACCTTAATGAGTTTTTCTGTTTATTTTTCTACTTCATATCTTAACTTTTTGAAGCTTTCAAAAGTTTCAGATTTGTGTGTCATACACATATCCATACCGTGAGTAATCATCGGTAAATGAAGTAAAAATTACAACCCCTAGCTTTCACATCGAATGGGCCACACATATCAGTGTGTACTAGGGTAAGTATTTCAGTGGACCACCCTGTGTCCTACAAAGGATAATTTGGCCATCTTTCTTTGAAGGCAGAATTAACAAATCGAATATGACTCGAAAGTCAATGAGCCCAAAAGTTCATTTTTTTTTCAATTTGTTTATTCTGTCTTCTCCTATATGGCTAAGCCTGAGGTGCCAGAAATACTTTGGATTTATCTCATTTCTGAATCTATTAGATCCTATGGTATTGACTGTTTGCTCAGATACATTCACAGATACATCCATATGTATGTGATAGATAATGTCAATCATAAAACCACGTTGAACTAATTTATTTCTCAAATAAATGGAACAGTAGTCTTATAAAAATCTTTTTTGTACTAAACAAAATACAGAAATCAAATTTCTGCTAGCAATAGGTAATAATCCTTAAGTATCCTGAGCATATCTGACATACCTTCTGAAGGTCTGTCACCCTTCATGTTTTTATGCTTTCCATGTATGTAGGACAGTTCCTCTTCCAATGGCCGTCCATGATGCAAATGAAAATATTTTTCCTTGCAATTGGCCCTTTTCTTGGAACTTTCTTACTTGGCGTTTTCTCAGTCTTCTGCTTCTTCGCAGGCTTCTTCTTCTTCCAAATAGACTCTCTCTTAGAATTAGAAACCAACTCGACAGCGAGAACGATGCCCCTTGAACTCTTCAATGTCCCTAAGTTAGTTACCAATTTATTTAACAATTCTGTTTTGGTGCATACAATCTTGTTCATATGATAATTTCCTATAAACTGTTCATATGAAGCTAGAAGGGATTGTGGGATCAAATCCGTTTGCAATTCCTTGTGCATGGTCATGCCGAGCTTCTCAAGCTTCTCTAAGTCCTTTATCATGGTCAAACCATGATCATGGATAGACTGCTCATCATGCATCTTGGCCTTGAAGAGCCTCTTGGACATTCAAACCAAGCTGCGTGACTCTGATCACCATACAACTCTTGCAGGTGTTTTAATGTGTCCTTGGCAATCTTCATGTTCTCATGCTGGCATTATAATTTATTGGACATGGATGCCATTATGTAGCACTTAACTTTATTGTCATCGTTCGTCCACTTGGCATGCGTCTTACGCTGATCAGTGATCGGACAGATTGGTAATACGGGGATTCCATGGTCTAGCTCATACCCTAATTTCTCACAATTCAAAACTATTTTGAAATTTGCTGAGCCAGTCTTTATAATTGGGTTTGGTCAAACGGTTGTTCTATAGGATATGAGTTAAAAATCTAGAAGCTGACATTATAATCCTCATAGAGTAAAGATTCTAGTTAGAATTTTGTACTTGATCCTTATTTGTTCTAGGGTCTTTTTTAGAACAAATGTACCTTCCACTATTTTCTCGAATTCCTCACACTCCCCTAGTAGAAAAACGGAAATCCTCGCGACTAGGGTTTCTAGTAGGTACTGCGGTCTCACCAATCTACATGGCACCTCACCTAACAGTTATTGGTGACACATAGATCGATGAGTGTACAACTCTTGTACAATGCTTCTCAAGCATGTTGCAGTGCAACTTGGTCTCAAAGCCATGAAGACCTCATCTAATAGTTATTGGTCTCATTTCTTAGTTAAGTCAGACCCACCGTATAACCGTAGGAATAAAGTCGTCATTGGGTCCTCACCTAACAGTTATTGGTGCCCAACCCCACCTTTACCCTACAACATCTCATGTCTATAGAGAGGTCCAGCCCCCCGATGCAACTTGCCCACTGTATCCAGCCGAGACAAATCAACATTAGAAAGACCTTAGTAGCTCTACTACAGTGGAAGACCTATTGACTTAATATTGGTTAATCAGATCTTAGTGTTTGTAACTTGAGCTCTTCATAAGAGGTAATCGAACAATTGGCCAGGTAAGCAGGTGGGAGGCTCCCCTTACTCAGAGAGTAAGGTCCTAATTAAGTAACCACCTTTCATGCTTTCCTAGACACCAATTAGATCAATTAATCTAATATGACTCGCTCATGTTGGTTCACTCTCGACTTGATTGAGGAGGTTTTAATTTAGGTCTCATTGGGTTTGCTACATCACATGTAAACCTATCTACCCGACTCGCATTCACATCACATGCAAACGGCACATCATAGGCAGTTATAATCGCAGCATCAAATAAAGCTAAACTTTAAATAGGTGATGATCATGGATTCTAATTAGGTCGTATTACAAGCACATGTACGTCAATCGATCAACTGATCTTCAACTCTTGAATTGGTTCCAAGCCTCCTTGACTCGATCCTTCATCAACTCTTGATCCCATCACCATCAACCACTTGGATCGCCGTTCATCTCATGCCTTGTCTTCAACTTGATCGTTGACGTACATCACATCACAGAAATACAACCAGATGTAAAATAAAAATAATAATAAATTACATCCCCTTTTAGGAGGCACGCAGGCCTCTCAAAACATCAAATAAGATGCATGCAAGCATCTGAAAAATTACATGACATTACAGATCACATCGCAGGTCATTACATTTGATACCAAAAGGGTTTGAATCCTATGATCATCACCACATGCAACAATTATAATTTTCAGATCTGAAATCTAATTGATTATCTCATGACATAGGTTGCTGATCATGCTAATCATGATTCTAAACTTTGTAATCCCATTAACAATGCAATTAGAATCATCTTTTTATCACATAAAAATCAGCATGCAAAAATCAGCATCCTAGAAAAAATCTGCATGCAGAAAATTTTCAGCATGCATAATCATTTAAATTTCAGATCTAATAAGCTTGTGAATAATTAATCCTTACCTTAATCTACAATGCCTAGGCTCTGATACCACTGTTAGAATACCCGCCCATGCCGTAGAAAAATTTCAAAAATTTCAGATGCAGCGGAAGAGGCATGCGCGGGATCAACCGTTCATCGCATGAACGTTGTTTAAAATCGTTCGTAGATAGATAAGGATTAAAAACTTTTTAAGAACATTAGAAGATCAGATCTTCACCTTGTGCGAGTAGATGATCACCGCAAACTAATGATCGTGGTTTTTGGATGAAGGTTCGCTTGAAGCCGTTCAAGTGCCCGGCCTCTACGGATATCCACACGAAGCAGGAACCGATCCAAGCTTTATATCTCCCCGAGGTGCTAGCTCCCTTGCAGAGATAACTTTGATGCCTGAAGTCCTCCCTTTTAATCAACCCTTGATTGTGCTTGGGAGGAGGAAGAAGAAGGATGAAGAGAGGAAGAAGATCAAAGCCCCTGCAGCCTTCTTTCTTTTCCCTGCGTTGGAAGGAAGAAGGGAGGATGAAGAGGCCACCTTTTTTTTCTTCCTTTGCTTGCGACTGAACCAAGGAAAGGGGAGGAGAGGGGGCCACGAATTGGAGAGGGAGAGGGCTTCAATGAATGCCCTAGGTCAGCCCCACGCCTCCTCTTAAATAGCATGTGGAGCTCCTACTTTGTAGGAGCTCCTTGATTAAATTCCAAGAGGGGCGCCGGCCCCTCTTCTTTGCCGCACCAAGCAAGGAAAAGGAGGAGGGGCGTGTGCCCCTCCTTCATGGTTAACCTAATCCTCCTCTAAGGAGGATTAGGAAGGTCACTCTTGGTTAGGTCCTAATCTAATTAGGTTTGGACCAAGGGTGAACCAATTTGGGTTTTAATCTAGGTAAGTCCTAATCCAATTAGAACTTGATGAGCCATGACTCAATTGAACCCTTCAATCCTAATCTAATTAGGAGTCATCTTGATTCATTAGATTAATAATTAATTGGGACTTAAGAAGTCCTAATTCCATTAGGATTTATTTAATTCTAGTCCTAATCCAATTAGGACTCTAATTTGAATTCGAAGTCCTAATCCGATTAGGACTCTAGAAATCCTACTCCAAGTAGGAATCCAAATTTAATTCAAAACTCCTAATCTAATTAGGATTATAGAAATCCTACTCCATGTAGGAATCCTAGTCCTACTTCAAATAGGATTCCCAGTCCAAGTAGGAATTCCAGTCCAAGTAGGAATCCCAGTCCTAATCCAATTAGGACTCCAAGAATCCAACTCCAAGTAGGACTCTTGTTTCAAGTCCAATTAATTAATTCCCTTTGTTCCCTCTTCAACTTATTATCAATCGAATTGATTACTTGTGATTCCTAATCACGATTCAACCATCGGATCGGTCAATGCCTCTAGTGTGTGTGACCCCATAGGTTCTACTCTGACTGGTAGTGAGATATATTGTGATCTCTATCACAATATCATTGAAAACTCCTTTCAATGGGTCGGAACGATTCCAACTCTACTCATTAGGGTTTATCGATCATCAAGATAATCCCTATGAGTCCCACCATCCACCAGTGACACCTAGCAGCATGTAGTGGCTACCCAGCAGAATAGAATGATGAACCTCTAGGTGCAGTTATCATGTGATACAGTCCTTCTATCGTAGATCCCTACAAGACGGAGGTCATGGATAACTTGTCAAATCCCTTCGTCTGTCATATGTCAAGATTTATTCGACTTAAGTTCGAGAGCGGAGAACTCTTTCTCCACTGTGCAATCTGCCCCGGCCGAGGTCTTACGAACTCAGTCTTATAAATCACATAGGATCTCTCTTTATCTATCAAGGTCGATAGATTCCTTGTAGATGCATACCCTACTCCTACAGTGAACCTACTGCAGCCAATCTACACTGCATGGACCCATATGGCTAGAGACCATGTATTTGTGCAGTCAAACTACAATAACCTCACTGTGAGTAGTCGAAGCATCGCAGGTCAAAGGACCAGTCACACTACTGCAACATCAAGCAAGTCACTGACGAGTGGATAGACATCCAAGTGACTTCTTGTGTTGGTCACGCTCAGTACTCTTGTTCTCTAACAAGCACTTGCACAATTGCTCCAGTGTCCCTACACTGTGGACTCAAGACTCGTCCATCAAAGAAAGCAATATGTGCACTAATCTTAGCGGATCAATCACCGTCCTCGTGATGATCCATCAATGAGGAGCAATTCAGGAATTAATCACCAATGACACATGCCTCAAATTCTCAACTCTTGAGAATATGCGTCATCATCTTATTAATTCCTTGGACGATTCATGGACACATAAGAACATGAATGAAAAAGATGCCTTTTATTTATTCAATAATAAATAGTCAAGTACAAAATTATGTCCTAGAATAAAATAATGCGTCAGCCAAATTGGCTTCTAGGGCATACTTCTAACAACGTATTCACTCTAATAACTTAAAATATGAATCCCTTGCTGATTTGTACAGACGTTATAAAGAGTTGAATGTAGGAGATTCTGTCATGGTGAGAATTAGACCTGAACGACTTTCTTCGGAAACGTTCAAAAAGTTGCAATCCCGTAGTGCGGGACTGTTCAAAATCCTAAAGAAAATCAGTTCGATTGCTTATATTGTAGATTTTTTGAAGCTTATGGGATTAGTGCAATATTTAATATTGAAGATTTAGTCCCATACAAAATATCTGTATTCATTCCTTCTGACCCTTTTGTTGCTACACCCGCCTCTGTTGATCACCTTGACCCATCACCTGCTATTGAGCCTCCACCTCCAAAGTTTCATGCACGTAGAGAGCACATAGAACATATATTAAATGAGCAGGTTACATCTACCAGGAGAGGAAGCTACCAACGTTACCTTGTTCGATGGAAAGGTCGATCCGAATCGGATGTGACGTGGATTTCGCGAGCCGAGTTGCAGCGCCTTGACCTTGACCTTCCGGAGCAGTACGACAGCTGACCGACCTGCACTCGACAGGGTCGAGCTTCTCCCACTCGGGAGGAGTTGATGGGGACATCAGAGCTAACCACCCTGCTGTTTAGTCCCCAATTTTATTTGCATTTTATATTTTCTTTTATTTCTGGGTTTGCTTGCAATTTTATTTTTGTTGGACTTTATTTGTGTAGTTTGGGCTTATTGAAAATTATTTTGTGTAAGGGGGTTTTATTTTAATTGTTCTTATTGGGCCCTATTTATAGGGGACTTTTATGTTGATTAGGGTTAATGAAGAATTAAGAGTTTTCCTTCCCACGTATCCCCTCCTCTCTTCTTCCTTCTCTTCTCCCTCTTCTCATCTTCTCTGCCTCTCTTCCTCTCTTATTCTCCTCCTCTTTTTCCTCCCTCTTCCTCTGTCTCCTGGTTTTGCAGAAGCAACAGTCATCCCGAGTTGGACTTTCACCGCATCAGCCCTTCTCCCGTCCCGGTCCGGCATCACTTACCTTGAGAGTTAGCCATACTGAGGCCAACTTTAATCAGAGTTTTCTCGGACAACAACTCTAGTTGTGCAGAAATCTCGGACCGAAACTGGAGAAGCTTGTTCAACGACCTTGATTGTCATCAGACAACCTCGGGAGCCAATTCAGATCGCTTTGAGGTGCCCTCCACTTGGTCTTAAACCTCCACGACTGCTTGAAGGAAGAACTTCAGAGCAACTAGTGGTCTTTTCGAAGAGACAAATACCACTAACTGCTTTTTGAGGATGCCTCTTCAAGGTAAAGCACTCCCGAAAGAGAATTGGGGCTTGGTTGCTCATAAAAAATCAAGAGAAAGAAAACCAACTAAGACCCACCATGAGTTCGGCACCAACTGGGTCAGAACAAGGTTGTAAGACCTCGTTAGGTTTACAAAAAAGGAGTGGAGAGGAAACCTCAACCTAGCCCGTAGAGTCTCCTCATACAAGTTGAGCAGAGGATTAGAGTTGGTCACTCGGTTACCGGGACCAACGAGCTCAAAGGTGAACTCAGGAGGGCACAAAGTGCTGAGCTCGGATAGGGTCCATTTCCTTCTGAGTAAGAACGGATGTATCATAATCCGAGCTTGACCAGACCTCGGACTTAGCCTCACCCAGAGGTGATGACTACTGACCTTGAGAAGAGTGGTCAGACGACCGACTCTCCTCTGAAGCATTGGCCTCAACTCCGGTTATGGTGATAAGAAGGAGATGAAAGGAAAAACCGAGAAAAAGATCAAAGATGAGATGCAGGAGAAGACAAAAGAAGATGAAGGAGAGTGGCCGAGCAACCAAGAAGTAGAAACTCACCAAAAAAATGGAGAAGCACGAGGATGCTGGTGCTGGAGGAACGAAGATTGGGCACCAACCAAAAGCCTAGAATTTTGTGCACGTGGGCGAAACAGCAGATGAAGTAAGAAGTGTGAGCAAAAAGGTAGAACCACGCTTATATAGAGGCACGGACGACCCTGATCAAAGCACTGATTTGGTTACTCGAGCAGATCAAGCCATGTATTAGCTAGAGACATGGAACAATGATTTGTTAGACCGCTGCAGCAGTGACGCCTCAAGGGAAACTCCGCAATGATGACGTCGTAGGTCATGCCGAATATAGAGACACTTTGAGAAGATAGATCGACATATTTATGGCTATGATGAAAGTTCTAACTTCGATTGAGGTGATGATTTGACTTTCGTCGCCTGAACTGGAAGACAGCTCGGCATCGGAAGTAGGGGACAAGTGATGGGGAACATATTGAACACCTCGACCTCGGGCTCGACCTCGGGCTGGACTTACCGCATTGACCTCGAACATAAACCAAGGAGAACAACTTCGACCTCAGCCAAACAACCAACCAACCAAGGCTATTAACTTCAGTCCCGACCTAGGAGGAGCTATCTACCATAAAGAACAATCAACACGTGCCGATAAGGACAGACAATCCTAACAACCAATGGCTCTGGCAGCTCACAGTCATAGCAGCACCAAGGCTTATGTCCCATTAGCACTACCTGCCGCCCACAAGGACTGGCTCCCATGCCGTGACCGTACTACCAGCCACCACCTGGCATCATGACACGCCACTTCATGTTAGATAACGACAAAGTGAGTTCTTCTATCTAAAGGAGCAGCTTGGGAGACCTCATGTACGTGAGATATATGACAATTTTCAACTATTCATAGAGGCTATATTCTGCTGAAATCTCTTCCTTCCATACTGTTGCCACTTTAGTCTGACTTAAGCATTGGAAGGTCTCCTACTAGAAACTCTCCGGCATGCAGACTTTCTTGCAGGCCATCTCCGAAGGAGCCTAGCATCCACCACCGTATCAACTGGCCTGCCCAGCTCGCCTCCAGCCGACCTCAGGGTCGACCGAGCTGCTCTCCCACCTCGATCCAGATTCAGCAACAACAATGTCAAAAATAAGTTAAGCAGATTTCAAATGGGTTAAATTGGTTCTGATCATGACGTGACCCAACTATTAGATAAGGTTCTATTTTTTTCTTTCTACCACTCCATTTTGTTGAGGTGTCTTAGGTGTAAAAAAATTATATTTTATTTCATTTTTATTATAAAAGTTTTCAAAATTATAATTTTAAAATTCAGTTCCATGATCACTTCTTATTTTAACAATTTGGCAAACCTTTTTCATTTGAAATCTTCTTGTAAAGTTTTGAAAACACAAGAAAAGCTTCATCTTTATGAGCAAGAAATAAAATCCTTGTAAAGTCTTGAAGGCTAGGGGCAGACCCCTAAGGACTAGGAGCTAACCCATGAGGAGTTGGGGTTGACCCTCCATTCTGACAGTACAATAATGGCTAGATTCTAATGCTAACAATCTATATTTATGCCTTTCGAAGCACCTCCAACAGTCTTCAATGGTCAAAAACCATTCTCCAGCAGCTCTCCATCATATGAAAGGCTTCTACAATCAAGAGAACACGAGAATATTGAAGAGAGATTAACAAGAAAGACACATTGAATAGCATTCAATACAAGAACACCAACTTAGAAGACCATTAACTTGCAATTTATAGTGGAAAGTGAGCACCAAGGCAAATTCAAAGCCTCCCTCCATCCAAAGTGTGCCAAAAAGGATTCCATTCAGCTCATTCAAGGAGCTTTAAGTTTGTAAAAGAATTTTTTTTTTCATTCTTATCATATTGGGTGTGTCAAATTTCAAAGGGATTGAAACTTGGACAAGGTTGATCCTTACCTTTGTAAATGAGTGTAAGAGGCTTGCACATGCCTATAAAACAAAGTGTTTAGTTAGCTTGGGAAGAGCTAAGTTTTGGTTGGAGGGATTCGATTAATTGTAGTCATTTGAGTATGATTAGTGGAGGTGAAATTTTCTAAGAAGGAGCCTTGGAGAGTCGACGTAGGTGCTAGGTTTAATGCCGAACCACTATAAATTCTTAGTTCTTGTGATGTTTTGATTGTTTCTTTTGTTGATTTCATTTTTTTTTATTTGCTATACATACTGTGAGATACGGGCCGAAGTTGGCAGCCCCAGCCGACTTCGGCCCCGTCTTCCTTCTTTGGAAGGGCCAGAATAGAGGATCGTGAACGCGATCCTCTCCGGCTCCTTTGGGAGCGATCGGGGCGAGGGCACTGCAGGATGTCCGCAGTGCCTCCCCTCCAGCCCATCCGCGGCTAATCCGGCTGTGGACTACGCTCGACCGCCGCAATTCACGCGGCGAAGAGCCGTTACCAAAGGGCTATAAAGCCCTTTCTTTTCCTCCTCCTCCCAGATCACCCGAGCCCTCCCTCTCCTCCGTCTCCTCCTCCTCCTCCTCTTCCCTCCTTCCCTCCTCCTCCTCTCCTTGGTGACCGGCGTGGCCTCCCAACCGAGCGTTGTCCGAAACCCCGTCGCGAGTCTCCCCTGTTTTGAAATCTTCTTCCTGTCGGAAACCCCACCGCTGTCACCGCCACTTGACCGCCGAACTGAGCCACCTGCGGCCGGGATCCACCACCTCCGTCGTCCACCGGCAGGCCTCTTCTTTGGCTCTTCATTTCGTTGCCATTTACCTTTGATCTCTCCTCTGTTTCGGCCCCACAAACCGAGATCATCTCGGTTGCCCTCCTCCCCGTTAGCTGCCGTAGCGGCCGGCTGGCCGTCAACCGAGGGGTGGCCTCTGGCCACCCAGCCAGCCCTCTCCCCTCTCCCCTCTTCCTTCTCTTAGTACCCATCTCCCCTGTCCATGGGGAGATTGGGGAAGATGAAGGCCCATCGTGGGCCGAACTGGGCCAACTTGGGCCTGGTTCACTGTGGGCCCAACTTAGGCCCAGTTCAATAGTGTTGGGCCCAGATGGGCCATAATCTTTTGCGGGCCCAGTTCAGCCTAGTTTGGGCCCTATTTGGGTCGTACCACTTTGTGGACCCAGTCCAAATCTGAAACTCAGTCCAAACCCGAAACCCGTTCCGAACCCAAACCCGGGATCCAAAATCCGAAATTCAGTTCAGACTCGAAATCCGAACCCAAAATCTAGTTCAACTCTATACCCGAACCTGGAGCCCGAACCCGAACCCGAACCCGAACCCGAATCCTGAACCCGAATCCAAACCCGAACCCAGAACCCGAACCCAAAACCCGAAATCCGAAACCCAAAACCTAGAATCCGAAATCCAAAACCCAGTTCAGACCCAAAATCCGAAATCCGATATCCGAAACTTGAAACCCAGAACCTGAAATCCGAAGCCATTTGGCCAATAAATGGAATTTTGCAGATAAGCCCTTGACAGTATATTATTTCACAAAAGGGTATTCTGTAATTTATGTTTGGTCCCTATAAGAAATATTATTACATAAGGCTCCCCAAATATATTTGATTGGTCCCTCCACTAAAGTTTTATTATAGAACAGTACCTTATAATTAAGTATTAGTCCATGCAATGAATTGTGTTGCATAAATAATCCATTGAGACCAACTTTGGGGGCCCTATTGGGCCAAGTCTATGCGGGCCCATTGGGCCGTGTCCGATATGAGCCCTATCGGGCCATGCCCATTATGGGCCAACTCTGGGCCATGTACAATAGTATTAGTTTTTTTAGTTCTGCTTAGCTCTGAAATTAACAAAGAATTAATTAAATTTAAACAGGTGAACCTGATCTGCCTATCTGAAGTAAGGGCTAAGCGAGAAGATATAAGTAACTTAATGCTTCAAAGTGCATTTTTCTAAATTATTTGGTAAAATAATTATTACTGGATTAAATTTTGAAATATATTTTATATTTAGTAAAATGGAATCTGACATGTTAAATTTTATTTGAAAATCATGTTATATGCTCTGAAATCCGTGAAATATGACTGTACAGTTTATGAAATCTATTTTTATATATATGCATTCTCAGCATGGCTATGATCTGTTCTGTTCTATTCTGGCCCCGCCAATAGGGATTATACGTTGGACCTGTCGACTTGTAATATATGAGGATTCGATTTCGACACCGTGCCATCGGTGATTAAAATAGTGATTTCTGGACATCGGCTGCCATCGGTGGGTAAATATAGTGGATTTGGAACTTTTGTGCAACACCAGCCGCCATCGATGGATAAATATAGTGGATTTGGCACTTTGTGCGACCTATGCCACTGGGTTATATGGCCGTAGCCTATTATATTGAGATTTTGGTATCAGAGTTTTTGGAAAAATGATACTTAGTTTTGAAAACAGTAAAACAATGTTATTTATGATTTATTCCAGACATTATCCTGTATTCTGATCTGATATGCTCTGACCCCACTTTGGGATATTTTGTTGCTTACTGGGCTAGTGTAGCTCATTATTTTATTTTCTTTGTTTTTTAGATCCAGAGGCTTGATCGCACGGGATTGGAGAGTGCGTTAGATTTGCGCTATTATTCTTTCAGTTATTAGCATTTTAGATTAGTCTGAACATTTGAATTATGTTGGCAAATGTTATTTTAAAATTTTGTAAGGCTGCTTTTGAATAAATTTCAATAATTATGTCAATTTTTGAACATCTGTATTTGCTCCGATATGTTCTAATGCCTTGCACACCGCGCGGCCCGCCGTGCGGGCGTGCGGCGTCTGCCACGCCTCGGGCTCGGGGTGTGACAGATTTGGTGGTATCAGAGCTCAGGTTTCAGATTCCTATGGATTGTGTTTGAAATAGTCAAATGGAGCTTAAGTTTTTGGATTCCTAGGATTCGTAGGAAAGGTTGAGAGATGGGTAGGAACTAAACAAGGAGATAATGTGTATTTGTTTTTGCTAACTGTTTCGTATTATTCTGTTTGGATAATTTTATGACATGTATATATTTTCACTAAATCAGAATGCCGCCTCGCCGTGTCCGTAGCTTGAATCGGATGGTTGGGGGCTCTCGGGGAAGAGTCCTTGCTAACCAAGCGGACGAGGCTTCGCAAAGCTCAGGGCCCCAAGGTCAATCAACAATGACTCCGGAAGCTGTCGACGGAAATCAAACCCGGGTGCTCGAACTGATTGAGGAGGTCGTTGGGTTAGTACGTCAACAGAGGCAACAACCTCAGCAACCAATCCAGCAAGTCGTTGATCCTCCTGAGCAAAGGAGTATAGCAGAATTCAAGAGAATGACACCTTCGGCTTTTAAAGGCACCACTAGTCCTCAAGAGGCCGAAGCTTGGATAGATAAAATGGAGAAAGCCTTCAGGGCAATGGTGTGCACCGATGAAGAGAAAGTCAGATTTGCCACCTGTATGCTTCAGGACCGAGCTCATCATTGGTGGATGTCTGTGGAGCGCACATTGGCACCCGAGCAGGAGGCACTTACCTGGCAGAGGTTTCGCACAGCCTTCTACTCCAAGTATTTTCCTTCAAGTCACCTTAGGGAGCTAGAGAGAGAATTTCTAAATCTGTCTTAAGGAACTATGACCGTGGATGAGTATGAGGCAGGGTTTGACAGGTTAGCTCGGTTTGCTCCCACCCTCGTCATAGATGCAGAGTCCCAGATGAGGAGCTTTGAAGAAGGATTGAAGCCTCAATTAAGTCGGGGTTTGGCCGTAGTGCACTCAACCAACTATGATGACCTGGTAGATAGGGCCAAGAATATGGAAATTGTCTGGAAGGAAATACAAGATTCAAAAGATAGAATACAAAAGAAGAGGAGCAGAGATGATGATACTCATAGTGGACAGAATTCTAGTAGGACAGCAAAATCTCGTAATAGGTCTGGGCAATCAGAAAAGCAGGGATCTTATGGAGAGACTATTCAACAAGACCAGTCTAAATGTGAAGCATGTGGTGGTGCCCATAAGACAGAACTCTGTAGACGATTATCTGGCGCATGTTTCAGATGTGGCCAACAGGGTCATAAGATAGCAGAGTGCCCTCGTAATCGGCAAGTATCACAATCAGATCAGAGGCCCCAAGCTACAGGGACCCAACAAGTACAAGCTTCTCCTGCTTCGGTTCAGTCGGCTCAGCCTTCTTCTCCTGAGCAGCAGACAAGGAGGAGATCGCGCACACAGGGTCGTATTATGCACTGACTCAACAGAATGCTCAGGCATCTAACACTGTGATGTCAGGTACACTACCAGTTGCTTCTATTTATGCTCATATGTCGTTTGATTCTGGTTCTACACATTCATTATGCCATCAACATTTGTGTGAAAACGTGACTTGCCTTGTGTGCCATTAGAGTATGATTTGCATGGTAGCACCCTTGCCGGGAGCGGGATGATCGGTAATCAGGTCTGTGAGACTTGTCCAGTTCAGATAGTAGGTAGACACTTACCTGCTGATTTGATAGTTATAGATATGAATGACTTTGACATAATTCTCGGTATGGACTGGTTAGCATCACACTTTGCTACCATTAACTGCCATGAAAAGCGGATAAAATTTCAGATCCCTGGATACACTAAATTTAGCTTCGTAGGTAGTGGTGTTTATACTTTCGCTCGAGTTCTTTGCTAATCAAATTAAGCAGCCTGTACGTGTGGATGATAGAAAGGAACAGCTATTGAGGAGGCGCGCAATTTCTTATGTTATGATCCAGTGGAGCAATCATTCAGAACGTGAGGCTACAAGAGAACTGGAGGACGAGATGAAGGAAATATATATATATATATATATAAAATATCCGGATCTTTTTGCAAGCTAAGGTATGTTAAATTTCGAGGACAAAATTTTTCTAAGGGGGAGAGAATGATACGGGCTGGAGTCGGCAGCCCCAGCCGACTTCAGCCCCGTCTTCCTTCTTTGGAAGGGCCAAAACAGAGGATCGCGAACGCGATCCTCTCCGGCTCCTTCGGGAGCGATCGGGGCGAGGGCACTACGGGATGTCCGCAATGCCTCCCCTCCAGCCCATCCGCGGCCAATCCGGCCGCGGACTACGCTCGACCGTCGAAATTCACGCGGCGGAGAGCCGTTACCAAAGGGCTATAAAGCCCTTTCTTTTCCTCCTCCTCCCAGATCACCCGAGCCCTCCCTCTCCTTCGTCTCCTCCTCCTCCTCTTCCCTCCTTCCGTCCTCCTCCTCTCCTTGGTGACCGACGTGGCCTTCCGGCTGAGCGTTGTCCGAAACCCCATCGCGAGTCTTCCCTGTTTTGAAATCTTCTTCCTGTCGGAAAGCCCCAGCGCCGTCGCCACCACTTGACTACCGGACTGAGCCACCTGCGGCCGGGATCCACCGCCTCCGTCGTGTTGGGGTATGTGGAGACCTTTGGTGATGACGAGAATTGAAGGAGAATCAATTCTGCATAGTTCTATCTGGCGGACTGTCAGAGTCGACTCGAGCTACAGTCGAGTCGACTCGGGAACAGTCGAGTCGACTCGAGGTCCGTCGAGTCGACCCGGGAGAAGAAAGGCCGAAAAACCATGTTTCTGTCTGAACTGTCAGAGTCGGCTCGAGCTACAGTCGAGTCGACTCGAAGCATCGTCGAGTCGACTCGAGCCACAGTCGAGTCGACTCGAGATCGTGCCAGTTAAACTGGAAATTGTCCAGACGTGCCAGAGTCAACTCGAACTTCAGCCGAGTCGACTCAGGCTCGCGGGAAATCATACGGATGAGTTCTCTTTTTTGGTGTTTTGTTGGCGTTTCGACGGCTATGATCATCTGAAGGTCTTGAGACTATATATAGGACTCATGAGAGCCCTAGGGTAAAAAAGAGAATTGGCCGTATTTTTGAGAGAGACTCTTATTTGTGAGGCTAGGGTTCTAGAGAAGAAGAGGATTGGGATCCTACTTCTTGTGCAAAGGGAATTCTGTGTGAATCTCTTGTAGATCGATCGCTTGTGATCGTTCGGGTGTGTGCTATCTCTGTAATCAGTTCATCCTAATTGAGATTTGGAGCGGTGGAGGACGTAGGCTATTTGTAGCCGAACCTCGTTACATCTTTGTGTTTGCTTTGCTATTTTCTTCCTTCTCCTTCCTTTGATCTTTGATAATCCGTTGCGGTGCTCAAGTGTTTTACCCTACTGATACCACGGGGTAATCTTTTGCCCTTCGTAGGCGGAGCGAAGAGGTGATCCTTGAGTCCGGAGTCGAGGGAGCGAGAGAGTGCTTATCCGTTCGTATCTCTCCTTGCTTGTCCGACGTCGGTGGCGGCGCCGGTGTGAGTGGGTTCCGGCGTGGGCGCTGACAACAAGTGGTATCAGAGCTATTGGTTTTCTGCGATGGCGGATGAAGGAAAGGTGCGAATTGAGAAGTTCAATGGCACGAACTTCGGGTTTTGGAAGATGCAAATAGAGGATTACCTTTACCAGAAGGATCTCTATTTACCTCTTGGAGGTAGAGCAAAGAAACCAGAGAAGATGTCCGATGAAGACTGGGAGGTCCTCGATCGGAAGACGCTCGGCACCATTAGATTGTCACTTGCATCCCAAGTGGCATTCAACATCAAAAACGAGAAGACGACGATGGAGTTGATGGCAATATTATCGCGGATGTACGAGAAACCCTCAGCATCAAACAAGGTATTTCTCATGAAGAGGTTGTTTAATCTTCGTATGAAAAATGGCGGCAGCATAGCTGAATACCTCAACGAATTCAATGGACTCACGGCCCAGTTGGAGTCAGTGGAGATTAGTTTTGACGATGAGATTCGGGCATTGCTAATCCTCTCCGGATTGCCTGATAGCTGGGAGGGCCTGGTGATGGCGGTGAGCAACTCTTCGGCGACGGGGAAGTTGATCTTTGATGACGTTGTGGGAGTGCTTTTAAGTGAAGAAGCAAGAAGGAAATCTTCTGGAGCTACGGAGTCGTCTGGAAGTGTACTAAACACCTCTGACCGGGGAAGACAAAAGAAGGACGGTCGATTTCGAAGCGACTCGAAGTCGAGATCCAGCAGGTCTCGAGCACCTCAGAACAAGGGAGTGAAATGCTGGAACTGCGGGAAGACGGGGCACTTTAGGAGGGACTGCAAATCTCCTAAAGGGAGGCAAGGCGATCACACCGAAGGAGTCAGCAAGGATCTGGCAAACTTGCTGAAGACGGTGATATGGATGCCCTCGTTCTATCTTTATCTACCTGTGACGAGTCTTGGGTGATAGACTCGGGCGCGTCTTTCCATGCTACATCCCAACGGAAGCTTCTTGGAGGATATGAGAAGGGAGACTTCGGCAAAGTCTACCTAGGGGATGGAGAGCCTTGCACCATACAAGGAAGGGGAAGCGCGGAAGTGAAGTTGATTTCTGGATCTTCACTTGAGCTTGAGGACGTACGGCACGTGCCTCAACTGCAGAGGAATCTGATTTCTGTTGGACAGTTGGCGAGCCAGGGGTACAAGACTATTTTCACCGCTGATCAGTGGAAGATATCCAGGGGCTCGTTGACGGTGGCTAGTGGCAAGAAGGTTGGGACACTTTATGTCGCCAACGGCACGGAGAACTCTATTGGAGTTGCTGCAGCAGATGTGGACGCCAAGTTATGGCATTGCAGACTTGGGCACATGAGTTATCAGGGACTGGAGGTGATGCACCAGTTGGGAAAGCTGCAGGGTCTCAGGAGTGTTGAGATGGACTTCTGTGAGGATTGTGTTCTCGGAAAGCAGAAGCGTATTTCATTCAACAAAGAAGGAAAACCTCGGAAGCAAGAAAAGCTAGATCTCGTGCACACGGACGTGTGGGGGCCTGCACCAGTTTCTTCCATTGGTGGATCTCAGTACTATGTTACTTTTATTGATGATGCTACCAGGAAGCTTTGGGTGTTCTTCTTGAAGCACAAGTCAGAGGTATTTGGGGTCTTCAGGAGATGGCAGGCGATGGTAGAACTCGAGACAGGAAGGAGGTTGAAATGCCTGAGATCGGACAACGGTGGTGAGTATTGTAGCAGGGATTTTGAGGACTACTGTGCAGATGCTGGGATCGTCAGGCAGAGGACAGTTCCAGGGACACCACAACAAAATGGAGTTGCTGAAAGGATGAACAGAACAATTAATGATCGTGCCAGGAGCATGAGGATACATGCTGGATTGCCACAGCAGTTTTGGGCGGAAGCAGTTAACACTGCTGCCTACTTGATCAACAGAGGGCCATCAAAGAAACTTGAATTTGGGATTCCTGAGGAAGCATGGACAGCGAAGAAGATTGATTTGGCGCACTTACGAGTATTCGGTTGTACCAGTTATGTCCATGTTGATTCCAGTGAAAGAAGCAAACTAGACGCCAAATCAAAGAAGTGCATTTTCGTTGGATACGGAGGTCAACTGTTTGGGTACCGGCTGTGGGATCCCGAACACAGGAAGATCATTCGTAGTAATGATGTGGTATTCAATGAGAAAATGCAGCAGAGCTATGAATCAGAAACAAAACCTGTTGAGCCATATTTTGTGGATCCTGAAGAGGATTCTGCAAATTCTGATCAGAAGACTCTGTCAGAGCAAGAACCTGAAGCTTTGGCACCCCCTCCACAACTAAGAAGGTCCACTCGTAGTACTCATGGGAAGCCTCCTCAAAGGTATGATGGGACTCTTAGTTATTTGTTGCTCACAGATAATGGCGAACCTGAATGCTTCATGGAGGCATTGGAGGTTGATGCCAGGAAGGAGTGGGAGTTGGCCATGGATGATGAGATGAAGTCATTGGAGCAGAATCAAACATGGAATTTGGTGGATCTGCCCAAGGGGAAGAAAGCACTGTCAAACAAATGGGTTTACAGGCTGAAGGAAGAGCAGGATGGGAAGAAGCGGTACAAGGCCAGGCTGGTTGTAAAAGGATTTCAGCAGAGAGCAGGTATCGACTTCACAGAGATTTTTTCTCCTGTAGTCAAGATGAGTTCTATTCGAGCGGTGCTGAGCATGGTGGCAGTAGAGGATCTTCACTTAGAGCAGCTTGATGTGAAGACGGCCTTTCTCCACGGAGATCTCAATGAGGAGATATATATGCAGCAGCCGGAGGGATACATTGCAGCTGGCACGGGTGACTTGGTTTGCAAATTGAAGAAAAGTCTATATGGTTTGAAACAGGCGCCCAGGCAATGGTATCTCAAGTTCGATAGTTACATGCTTGAGATAGGATACAGGAGATGTCAGGAGGATCACTGTTGCTACTTCCGGGACTTCGGTACATCTTACATTATCTTGCTATTGTATGTTGATGACATGTTAGTTGCAGGAGCTAGCATGCATGAGATTGCAAAATTGAAGCTGAAGCTGTCAAGAAAATTTGCAATGAAGGATCTAGGAGCAGCAAAACAGATCCTTGGGATGCGGAATCAGCAGAGATAGGTCTAAACATATCCTCAGACTATCTCAGGCGGAGTACATCAGCCGAGTACTCAGGAGATTCTGCATGGAGGGTGCCAAACCTGTTGGCACACCGCTGGGTGCCCATTTTAAGCTTTCAAAAGGGCAAAGTCCGAAGACGCGGGTGAAGGAGCTCAATATGTCAAAAATCCCGTATGCATCGGCAGTGGGGAGCTTGATGTACGCTATGGTGTGTACGAGACCAGACATTGCTCAAGCAGTGGGAGTTGTGAGTCGCTTCATGAGCTGCCCAGGCTTGGAGCATTGGCGCGCGGTCAAATGGATACTGAGGTATCTGAAAGGCACTGAGCACATGTCATTGTGCTATGGAGGTTCTGAGATCCGGTTACAGGGCTATGTGGACTCAGACATGGCAGGGAACTTGGACGGCAGGAGAAGCACGACAGGGTACTTGTTCACCTTGGGCAGTGGAGCCGTCAGTTGGATTTCCAGGTTACAACCAGTTGTTGCATTGTCGACTACGGAGGCGGAGTATGTGGCAGCCACAGAGGCGTGCAAGGAACTAATATGGCTTCAAGGCTTGATGAAGGAGCTTGGGAAGGAACAGAAGGATTGCATGTTATATTCAGACAGTCAAAGTGCAATTCATCTGGCGAAGAATTCAGCTTTTCATTCAAGGACGAAGCATATTGACATACGGTACCACTTCGTGAGGTCATTGCTCGAGCAGGGACTCGTCAAGTTGGAGAAAATTCATACAAGTCAGAATCCTGCAGATATGTTGACGAAGGTCGTCACGGTGGAGAAGCTGAGGAGTTGTTCAGCTTCTGCTGGTCTTCATGCTTGAAGACGTTGAGGAGGCATCGTACCGATTTCATTAGGATGATCCATTTTCAGTGGGAGCACAGAGGAGAACCAAGTAACAAGAGGATATACCCAAGGTCTCCAAGTGGGAGATTGTTGGGGTATGTGGAGACCTTTGGTGATGAAGAGAATTGAAGGAGAATCAATTCTGCATAGTTCTGTCTGGCGGACTGTCAGAGTCGACTCGAGCTACAGTCGAGTCGACTCGGGAACAGTCGAGTCGACTCGAGGTCCGTCGAGTCGACCCGGGAGAAGAAAGGCCGAAAAACCATGTTTCTGTCTGGACTGTCAGAGTCGGCTCGAGCTACAGTCGAGTCGACTCGAAGCATCGTCGAGTCGACTCGAGCCACAGTCGAGTCGACTCGAGATCGTGCCAGTTAAACTGGAAATTGTCCAGACGTGCCAGAGTCGACTCGAACTTCAGCCGAGTCGACTCGGGCTCGCGGGAAATCATACGGATGAGTTTTCTTTTTTGGTGTTTTGTTGGCGTTTCGACGGCTATGATCATCTGAAGGTCTTGAGACTATATATAGGACTCATGAGAGCCCTAGGGTAAAAAAGAGAATTGGCCGTATTTTTGAGAGAGACTCTTATTTGTGAGGCTAGGGTTCTAGAGAAGAAGAGGATTGGGATCCTACTTCTTGTGCAAAGGAAATTCTGTGTGAATCTCTTGTAGATCGATCGCTTGTGATCGTTCGGGTGTGTGCTATCTCTGTAATCAGTTCATCCTAATTGAGATTTGGAGCGGTGGAGGACGTAGGCTATTTGTAGCCGAACCTCGTTACATCTTTGTGTTTGCTTTGCTATTTTCTTCCTTCTCCTTCCTTTGATCTTTGATAATCCGTTGCGGTGCTCAAGTGTTTTACCCTACTGATACCACGGGGTAATCTTTTGCCCTTCGTAGGCGGAGCGAAGAGGTGATCCTTGAGTCCGGAGTCGAGGGAGCGAGAGAGTGCTTATCCGTTCGTATCTCTCCTTGCTTGTCCGACGTCGGTGGCGGCGCCGGTGTGAGTGGGTTCCGGCGTGGGCGCTGACAACACGTCGTCCACCGGTAGGCCTCTTCTTTGGCTCTTCATTTCGTTGCCATTTACCTTTGATTTCTCCTCTGTTTCGGCCCCACAAACCGAGATCATCTCGGTTGCCCTCCTTCCCGTTAGCCGCCGCAGCGGCCGGCTGGCCGTCAACCGAGGGGTGGCCTTCGGCCACCCAGCCAGCCCTCTCCCCTCTCCCCTCTCCCCTCTCCCTTCTCTTGGTAGCCATCTCCCCTGTCCATGGCGAGTTTAGGGAAGATGAAGGCCCATTGTGGGCCGAATTGGGCCAACTTGGGCCTGGTTCACTGTGGGCCCAACTTGGCCCAGTTCAATAATGTTGGGCCCAGATGGGCCATAATCTTTTGTGGGCCCAGTTCAGCCTAGTTCGGGCCCTATTTGGGTCGTACCCTTTTGTGGGCCCAGTCCAAATCTGAAACTCAGTCCAAACCCGAAACCCGTTCCGAACTCAAACCCGGGACCCGAAATCTGAAATCCAGTTCAGACCCGAAATCCGAACCCAAAACCTAGTCTACTCTATACCTTCCAATGATTACAGATAATCTTCTTACCTGAGCTTTCAAGTCCCTAGCCTCATACCTTTATTCAAGAAGATATGCTTTTGCTCAACCCCTTATTTTAGGATCAACCTATGCCAAATACTCGTAATAGGAATCATTTTGTGACTAACAAATGTCCACAAATATTATCCCAGTTAAAGAACCCATAGCAGCATAATTCAACACTTAGATAATTGCAAACATAAATCCAAGACATCGGTCATACTCATCTGATAGTTTGGAAAACCTCTAAACCTTCATCCAGGATTGTCATCACTCTATGAAGTCCATATTCTTGGTAAAAGGTCATACTTGCACTGTTTTGCACCTTTATAGCTTTCGGTCGAGTCCATGCTAGAGAGTGTCACTCATGTAAAGACTTTCCAACTCTCCTACTTGCCATCTCTTTCAACTCCTCTCTTTTTCTCGCTTTCACTACTCACCTTGCAACCTTCGTTGGTTTTTAATTGTTGGATAGAAAGGAGGGACGAAATTGGGATCAAGCCCTAGATGGAAGAGGAGAGAAAAGGGGAAGAAGGATTTTAGGAATCTTTTTTCCATGTCAGCAAACGGAGGCCACATAAGCGGGTTGCGAACCTCCAAGAAGTTTAGGATTTTCTGCATAATTAAGCCAAATATAATATCATCTTTCTTGTAATTTACATCCAATCATTGATGGCATTGAAGAAAAGGTGTACTAGAGGAGTCCAGGGGCGAGATGAGAGCATTATATATGTTTTCCCTTTCCTTCTTTTCTTGGCTTATTTCAACCCTCCCACCATTGGGTTGTGTTTCCCTTTCCTTCTCACTTATTAGGATTTTAATTAGGAGTTAAGAACAACTTTGAGATCCATGTTTTCTATCCATACAGGGGAAGGTGTTCACAGGATTAAATGTGCACAACCCCAAATCCAAGGCTTGCCTACTAAAAAGAAAAGGCAAAAAGAATGTTGATGGTCCTAAATGGTAAAAACATTCCGACAAAGTTCCTTATTTTCGTAATAGAAATTGTAGACATTATGTGAGATACAGCCCAACGCCCCTTTTGGAAGGGGCAGAACAGGGAATCGCAGACGCGATCTCCTCCGACTTCTCCGGGCACAAGGACGCTGCGGACACTCCGCGGCTACACCGTGGTGGTTTCGCGTCCACCCCACGGCCGCACGAGCGGCCGCTGATCTCGCCCCACCGCCGCGAAAATCGCGGCGGAGAGCTGTTGAAATGGGGCGACAAAACCCCCATTCTTCCACCTCCGAAGATCACCCGAGCCCTCCTCCCTCGCCTCCGTCTCCTCGTCCTCCTCTCCTCCCTCTCCTCTCCCTCTCGTTCCTCTGCTCTTGCCTCCCAAGTGGCTGGCATGCCGCCGGATCCACCACCATCACCATCCGTGCCTTCCCCTATTTTGGGATCTACTTCCCTTTTGGAAAGCGTCGTCGCCGCCACCACTTGATCGCCGGATTGAGCAGCCGCTTTGCTAAGATCCCTCCTCTCCACCGCCACCGTTGCCCGCCGGTGAGTCTCCCTCCTCCTTGTCTTCGTTCTTGATTTCTTCCTCTGTTCGACCCTAAATCGAGACCACTTTCGGTCTCTTCTTCACGCACGTCGCCGCAGTGGCCGCCGGCCATGGCGGCCGGCCGGCTATCGACCGGACGACGGCCTTCGCCACCCAGGCTGGCTGCCTAGACCCCCTGCTCCTTTCTTCCTCTTCTTCTTCTTCTTCCCTTGTCCGTGGGAGTTTGGGGAAGAAGAAGGGCCCTGTTCATGGGCCCTATTCACGGCGGGCCCAACTTGGGCTCGGTTCAAGCCCAAAACCCTCAAAAAAAAGAAAAAAAAAGAAGAAGAAAACCCGAAACCTAGTTCAGACCCGAAATCCAAAATCCGAAACCTAGTTCAGACCCGAAACCCGAAACCCGAACCTGTTTGGCCAATACATGGAATTTTACAGTTAAGCCCTTGATAGTATATTATTGCACAAAAGAGCCTTCTGTAATTTATGTTTGATCCCTATAAGAAAGATTTATTATATTAAAGCCCTCAAATATATTTGTTTGGTCCCCGTAATTAAGTATTAATCCCTGCAATATTTTTTTATTGCATAAATGAACCGATTAGAAGCCAACCTTGGGGGCCCTATTTAGCTGGATCTATGCGAGCCCATTGGACCGTGTCCGATATGGGCCCTATCGGGCCATGCCCATTATGGGCCAACTCTGGGCTCTGTTGGGCCGTGTCCAATAGTATTATTTTTGGATTTTGCTTAGTTCTGAAATTAACAAGGAATTAATTAAATTTAAACAGGTGAACCTGATCCGTCTATCTGAAGTAGGGATTAAGCGAGAAGAGGTAAGTAACTTAATGCTTCAAAGTGCATTTTTCTAAAATAATTATTAGTAGATTAAATTTTGAAATATATTTTGTATTTAGTCAAATGGGTCTGGCATGTTAAATTTTATTTGAAAATTACGTTATATGCTCTGAAATCCATAAACTATGACTGGGCAATTTATGAAATCTGTTTTTATATATATGCATTCTCAGCATGGCTATGATCTGATATGTTCTGTTCTATTTTCGCCAATGGGGATTATACGTTGGACCTGTCGACTTGTAATCTGTGAGGAATCGGTTTCGACACTGCTTCATCGGTGATTAGAATAGTGGCCTCTGGACACCGGCTGCCATCGGTGGGTAAATATAGTAGATTTGGCACTTTTGTGCAACACCGGCCGCCATCGGTGGATAAATATAGTGGATTTGGCATCTTGTGCGACCCATGCCACTGGGTTACATGGCCGTAGCCTATTATGTTGAAATTCTGGTATCAGAATTTTTGAAAAAATGATAATAAGTTTTGAAAACAGTAAAACGATGTTATTTATGATTTATTCCAGTCATTATCCTGTATTTTGACCTGATATGCTCCAACCCTACTTTGGGGTATTTTGTTGCTTACTGGGCTAGTGTAGCTCATTATTTTATTTTCTCTATTTTTCAGATCCAGAGGCTTTATCGCACGGGATTGCAGAGTGCGTTAGATGTTCCGATGATTCCATCAGTTATTGGCATTTTAGTTAGATTAGTTTGGACATTTAAATTATGTTAGCAAATGTTATTTTGAAATTTTGTAAGACTGCTTTTGAATAATTTAAATAATTATGTCAGTTTTAAACATCTATATTTGCTTTGATATGATCCGATGCCTTGCACGCCTGTGCGGCCCGCCGTGCGGGCGTGCGGCGTCTGCCGCACCTCCGGCTCGGAGCGTGACACATTATTTTCTCCAATAATATCTAAAATGGATATACTATTGCAATGATCTAAAGTACAAATTCTTTACAATTTTGGCTATAAAAATGGCTACAATTAGGTTATGTGGCATGATTTTCATGTATACGTCAAATTCATGTTACTACATCAAGATGTTTGATTGATTTTTTTAAAAAATATTTTTTGAAGGATACCAACTAATTTAATTGGTAAACTCAATCAACATTGGATGCCAATGACCTAGGTGCAAATTTTGTCATTATCTTAATTGGACCAAATAACTCTAACTTATTGAAATCTCTCCATACCTAGAAGGTTGCAAGAGTTGATGTTAATTTTCTACCCCATAGCTATTATAATTTTTATTGTCATCTCTTTTAGGTAATTGAGACTACAACCTTAATGGTTAGATATCATTATTTTAAGTCATGGTATAAAAAATATTTTAAATATATTTTGCATAAGACTCATTGAATTATCTATTTTACAAACAAACTTTGGTTTTTATTTTTGCATAAAACATATTATAGGTCCTTGGTTAATTTTATTATTAGATCTAGGTGCAAAAAGGGAAATAATATAAAACAATACATATCATATAGTTGAAGTAGATATATTGGATATTTTATGTATTTGCCATTTGGTAAAATAGCTGTTAGAGATAAAAATAGGTCGGATTTTATCCGATCCCATTTGTTTTCATATCTACAGAGAATCAAATTCAGGTAGAAATATTGATGTCCAATTAGACCTAGATCTATATTTGGATTTAAAGACTTTTTGAATCCAACGGCAAACCCTTAAAGCCATCGAGCTATAATATGTCTTTCCATCCTACATAAGAAGTTTATTCTACTTATTCACAAGTATTCAAATTATTAAATAATTTTTTGATGTATTTTATGATATATCATATTTTAATCATTATTTTTATAAAAAATCCTTTTATCTTTGATAAAAATGAAAAATGAACATATTTTATTTATTCTTTATGATATTCTCAAAGGTTTATTACTAAAATATTTAAAAATTAATTTCTTTGTATTCATACATTCATATATAATTTTTCTTACAATTCCTCTAAGAACAGATAATCGATGATTTTTTATTTATTCTTAAATTAAAAAATAATAATGATATTTGATGCAAAAAAAATAATATTTTTCATCTTAAATAATTTTTGATTTTTAATATCTAAATATAAATCCATTTGAATCGGTGATCGACTTGGATCCTTAACGAGATCAATGCTTTAAATTCTTAGTTACATATGTATCGTGTGCAATCTATATAGTGAATTTTATTTTTGTCCTTTATAATTATATAATTAATGCTAGTTTTCATTACTGAATTAAGCTAAAATTTTAATTTATATTCGAATACTATCCAACTTTTATCTCTACCAAGATAGAAAAAATGTCAATATAAATAATATTGGACTTATATTATATTTCTTAAAAACAAATATAAATTAATTTTGGTATTCATTCAATACTTATATCTTTATTCATACTCGTTCAAAGATATAGATATAAATATAGATATGTCAATATCAATAAAATCATCAGATCCTAATATACATTATTTTATAAAATTTATTAATTTAAAAATTATTTGTCACAATATTTGTAGGTGGGATCACCAAGTCACCAACGCCGGACACCTCATCTTGCATCATATACACCTGTTCCACTACAGCGGGCCAACAATCCACTGCCCCGCGCTGTATTGAAGTCATTACGACAAAAGCTGCCTTCTAGAGTCGGGAGAAACTCTCCTCTTAAAAAATATAAAATCGCAAGAAACTAGACTGGTCTCAGATGGAAAAATACAAATTATTTTGTTATCTCGGGACAACCACTCCCCTCCTGATTGACTTTCATTCTTTTATATATTTTGTTCGCTCTAACGACTCCTTTCTGGTGCACTTAAATCTTTCCGGTGAACCATCTACTCCTTCTTCCTATCTTCTTTTCTTTTGGTTCCCCTTGAACACATTACATTCAGACGGTACACCTGCCTTGCTCTGCGCTCCCTATATTTCATCGGAGTTGGTTTCATCCCTTCATCCCCTCCTCGCCCCCAATGGATCCTGACACCGATGTCAAATTCGAATTCTTCCCCTTCATTCGCCAATACAGGAGCGGCCGTATCGAGCGTTTCTACTCCGACGACCAAATCCCCGCCGCCGTCAACGACGAAACCGGCGTCACCTCCAAAGACATCATCGTTGACCCGGAAACCGGCGTTTCTGTCCGCGTCTTCCTTCCCACTTTCGGCGACACCCGTCCAAAGAAGCTCCCGATCTACGTATACTTCCATGGCGGAGGCTTCGTCATCGGCTCCGCCTTCGGCCCCACCTCCCACCACTACCTCACTCCCCTGGTGGCCAAAGCCAACATCATCGCCGTCTCGGTGGACTACCGCCTGGCCCCCGAGCACCCACTGCCTATAGCCTACGAGGACTCGTGGGCGGCGCTCAAGTGGGTGTTGTCCCAAGCTGCGGGCGGCGGCGCTGAGGCGTGGCTGGCCGAGCATGGAGATTTTGAACGCATTTTCGTGGGCGGCTGCAGCGCCGGGGGGAACCTAGCGCATCACATGGCGCTGCGCGCTGGTGCGGCGGAGCTCGGACTTGGGGCGAGGATACGAGGGATGGTATTGATCCATCCCTACTTCGGGGGGAGCGATCCGTTTCCTTCCGAGTTGGTGGATAAGGGGTTGAAGGAGAAGATGGATGGGATGTGGGTGTTGGCTTGTCCCGGGACGGTTGGGATGGACGACCCGCTGGTGAATCCACTGGCAGAGGCGGCACCGAGCTTGAAGGGCTTGGGGTGCGAGAAGGTGCTGGTGTGTGTGGCGGAGAAGGATGTCTTGAGGGAGAGGGGGAGGGCGTATTACGAAGGGTTGAAGAGGAGTGGATGGGGAGGGGAGGTGGAGTGGCTGGAGTCGGAAGGGGTGGGGCACGCGTTCCATGTTCAGAAGTTCGACTGTGAGCAAGCTTTAGAGCTGATGGAACGTACGGTGAAATTCATCAGTGGCAGCTGAAGGCTTTCTGGATGCTGGAAAAAGGGCCGGTGATGGGAATGGAGAAAGAGATGATAATTAAATTGATAGGAATTGGTAGATGGTTAAATATCTTCCAGCATCCAAAGGAAAGCTCTTAATTTCTATGGTGCTTCTGGTAATGGTGAAATGATTCCCATAACAGAGAGTGCGTATTGTTAGATGGGAAACTAGGACTGAAGGGAAAATGTTGTTGATCTCTTTTGTTCACGTCAGTTAGTTGACTTTAATTTCCTATTTTATGTTTGCCTGCAGTCTGCGTGTTCTGTATTTATCTTTTTGCTTATATTTTCCTTCGAGTTCCTTTCGTGGTTGAAAATAAAAATATGAATGGCTTTTGTGGTTGAAGCTTTCACCTTCTTTCTTCGTAACATGATGGTAGCTACGAAACTTATTTTTTCTTAAGGGTGGCAAGACTAATGACTACAATAGATTGGTGCATGGGTGTGCTACCGGTGTTGGATCAATTGAAAAGATGGTGATTGAAGGTAGGATAGAAAGTAGTATATGACTAGGTGCCTTAATCTTTAAAGATCTTCACCATTGTCACTTCAGCATTCGAATGTGATGGATCTGAATAACGATTGAGGTGTACCACTAAGCTATGCTAGTAGAAATTCTAGGTTATAGCTACCCCTAGGGTAGAAATTACTAGTAGATTAAGAATTTAGATAAGATAAAATGTCTTGCTTTGGATTGTTAAATGATCCGCTACAAAGTACAATCTTTACTTATTTATACTAGATAATAATAATTTTTTACTCCAATAGTTACTATCTATGTCTGGCCTCCATTGCTATCTGTTTTGGTAACTACGCTATCTATCCTCCCACAATGCATGTCCATCGAGATAACCTAACTTTATACTGCTTGTTAGGCCGACAGTCACACTTAGTCAATCGAAACTTTATTGTATCTTATTCAGCCTACTTTATATTGGTGCCTTGTTTAGCCATTTTCTATATCTATTTGGCCTGTAGCATGATTCCTTGGCCAACTTCCATATAATACCCATTCGGCCTTAGCTCTTGTGATACGCTTGAAACCCATTGTACCTGTTCTCACTCTACCATACAGCCACTTAGATATGTATCTCCCACGTCGGTTTGAGCATGGATAGGGTGTAGACAGACCCCCTTGGCTCACTTCCTATGTTTGAAACTTCAGTATATCGTCATACAAGGCCTGACCCCTTTGAAATATATTCCCCACATTATACTTGCTCCATCTCTTAATGGCTTTTTTGGTATTCCCTAGCATTAAGGATAGCTGGACTCCAAGTGAGTGATTAACCTGACACCACCATGCTTGTGCACTACATCATGAATACCTTCACATGATAGCCATAATTTTTAAAATTCGAAAGGATTAGAACCCTTGAATTTAGCCTTGCTTAACATATAATAAAATTGGACATTGATCTGAGGTAAAGTGGGCTAAATGATTGACCTTAGATTCAGGGAACAAATCAAGCCACTAGTAAGGTTAGTCTTTCCCAACCCCTCGCTAGACCTAGTCCATTATTACACTAGGTATAGATGGGGCCCTTATAGCCTAGGTCAATCAACCTTCTGGATTGAAGGACCTAAACTCACAAATATCTTTGCCTTTGTGAAAGGCTTTTCCCTCTTTTTTATCCTACACCATCAAAATGCTGTTAAAATTCCTAATGATAAGTAAAGGTAAGCCCATGGTAAGGACAATAGACATAGACTCTCACACCACTGTACGCTGTACACTAGTTGTGCTCGCGTAGACCGCCCTCAAAATTCAACTAGGGTTAGAGTGTGGGGTTGTAATGCCAAAAACTATTTCTCCATTAGAGCGTGTGAAATTGACCATGTCCTGAAGCAAGAGATCATCACTTGAAGTATTCTCTTTTGGTTGCACCATGCCCACAGCATTAAGGTTGGCATAAGCAATCGTCGGAACTGGAAGAGGAGCTAGCAAGGCTTGTAGAAGGAGACAAATTAGCCACCATCCCAACCCCTGACTGGGTGCGCCAATCAAGTTCCTATTGAAAGTAGCCGGTTTGGAAGAGAGAGCAGAACTAGTGTCAGTTGAATTGTGAGCTTCCTCAACAAAGAGAACATTTGATTTTACGGAGGATTCTAATTCGGACGAACTACTCCTCTTTCCTTTAGCCAACACATGGAGAGAAGAAGCCCTCATAGATAAGGAAGATGGAACAATATCCATCCACAATGGTGCCATTGGAACAGATCCCTCCCTTTCAGTAATGGTACACATCAGGAGCCATATGTCGTACCCGAGGGCCTAGCTATAGGAATAGCCTGTTTAGGTGGTGAATCGGTGATCCTTTTGTGGCTTCCTTGCAGGCGCCCAATTTGCACCTAGATAATGTCCAATTTATGGATGGTTGGTGGTTTTCATGTTTCTAATTTTAGAGGAAGGGGAGATTGACACCCTAGATGCACGAATCCAGGGCCCATAGGATGGTTTAGCTTCTAACTCTTCCCTTTTCCTTGGGCTATCGAATTCCTCATTCAAGTGACTCAACCTACCATAAAGATAACAAATATCCAAGAACTCCTCATTGATGAAATCATGCTAGATCATTTGCCCTTTCACCCGAATATTTGTACTAGGATAAATGCTTCCTGTTATATCGATCTAGACACTTACCCGGAGAATGCCCATTTTGGAGATAGTTTTTGTCACACCCCAATCCAAGATTGCGAGTCGGCGGTCGCGATAACTGCCGCATACTCATAGAGAACTCTCTCCACAAGCATGTAAGGCATTTCAACATGATACATATGCAAGCAACAACATAAACTTAAATAATTAGGATTCAAATTCTAATTTGAATAACAAAATTAAAAGTTTTACAAAACTAATGATATTCCAAAATCTGGCATCAACTCTAAAATAAAATTTAATCTAAATAAAGTTGTCAAATTTTTTTCTCTAATCGCTATCCCATGATAAATTTCTGAGTTAAGCTAATTATTTGAATCTATAAAAAAAAAGTAAAAAATTGTATAATAATTTAGGTAGCCCAATAAGCAATGAATACGTACTTTAACTAGATAAATCAATCAATAAAATAATAATAATATGCTAAAATTAAGCATGCAAAGTACATCAATTCAAAATCAAATCAATACAATATCCAACATATAACCCCCACTTGCATGGTATTGGTATGCCAATGTATAACCTCTACTTATGGGTATCAATATGCTAGCGTATAGCCTCCACTAGCAGGGTATCAATATACTAGCACATAACCCTCAATGATGGAGTATTGACACATAGTCTAACTATAAGTCTAAATCTATTTTGAATCAAAACTCTTTTTCTCAAAGTATATTAAGTATTCCAAACTATAAGATATATAAATTCATACGACATTAAAATCAATCGAACATAATCCATATCAAAACCAATGCATTCAATGAAGAAATATATAATTTTTTAGAAAGAGGCACATATAATAATAAAACACTATAAAGCAAGAATAATTCGATTAAAAAAATATTTATAATTTGCAAATAAATCTAAAAAAAGAGTTACATTACTTATTTTGCAAGCGCAATCCAACTAAAGATCCAATTAATTCCAAAAATTTCTCTCGAGCTTTAGCATTCAAAAGTTATATTTTTGCTAAAAATTTCATCATAATTATTTTAAAAATACAAATCCTAAATTCTAGCACCCTCGTAGGGCTGACTAAACGAAAGTGTTCGGCATCTCGATTGGTTTGATCAAGATAATTTTATCGAATCATGCTCATATTAGAGTATTGATCAGAGATCGAAGATGATCAAATCTAATAGTATTTAGCATGTGCAAAGGTGGGGGCTGACGCGTCTGACAACCATAGGCCAAAATCCTTCATAAGAGCCGACAAAAGTCACCGGAGACATCCTTACCAAGTCCAACAATCCTATAGAGAGTAGAGAGAGATAATCTAGATAGAGAGAAACAAGAGAGAGAGGAGGGAAAGAGAGAGAAAGAGAGAGCAAGCTTCTCTCTCTATAACCAAGAAAAAAAAGTGAAGAGGGTGGCTGTAGGTGGTGCCCGGGATTAGGAGACTCACGGTTAAGGGTGGCAAAATATGACCCGACCCGCCAACCCGTCCCGTGTTCGACCCGCCATAAACAGGTTTGGATTTGGCCTAAACAGGTTCGGGTCGTAAACAGGTCGACCCGTTTAACCTGTTTATTAATTGGGTCGGATACGGGTTTTAGATGTCTGACCCGTTTAAACCGTTTAACCCGTTTAACTGTTGGGCAGGTTAAACAGGTCTAAACAGGTTAAACGGGTTAAACAGGTTAGACAGGTCTAAACAGGTTAAACGGGTCTAAACAGGTCTAAACAGGTCGGGTTGGGCAGGTTAAACAGATTGGGTTGGACAGGTTAAACAGGTCTAAACAGGTTAAACGGGTCAGGTTCGGCAAACAGGTTAAACAGGTCGGGTCGGGTTGGGTAAACAGATTACCTGTTTATTAAACAGGTTAAACGGGTCGGGTCGGGTTACCTGTTTAATAAACAGGTCAGGTTCAGGTTTGTAATTCCTGACCCGTTTAATAAACAGGTCGGATTCAGATTTATAGTTTTCTGACCCGACCTGTATTTGACCCGACCTGTTTATGCCTGACCCGACCCGATTGCCACCCCTACTCACGGTCAGCAGCAACAAGCGTCTGGCAGTGTCAAAACCAATCAAAACAGAGGTTGCAACCTCTTAAACCATGAAATAGAGGTATTCTGGCGGCTAGAGCTCCGACCATTGCCATAAGCTGCCATGGAGAACTAGAGGGAGACTCTAGTGAAAAGCGTTGATTGCGGAACCAGCCGGAAACAAGAAAAATAAAAGCCGACTAGTCAAAATAGGGGAAACAAGGCATCAATCTTTTCTTCTAAAAATTCAGCGTTCATCAACCAAAATTCTTGATTCATAAACTTGAAAAGAAGCATTGAAAGGATTAATCAAAGGATTTTATCTCTCCCCTGGACTTCGGAAGGAATAGGAGATACCTTCCGCGATTGTCGATCTTTATTAGTGCCTTGTTGTGGCCAAAATCCTCGAGTATCTCCTATTCACTTAAAAAAAAATTATCTTTTTCGGAGCTTTTTAGAGCCAATACCAATGCTTATAAGTGTCAATAATTTTGCGCCGATATTTTCAAAAGCATCGCAAAAGCATCGGTTATGTGAAAGTACATTTTTTTTTTTGCCGACGCTTTTTGAAAGCATCGGCAAAAATAAAAGCTTTGCCGATAATTATAAGTGTCGGGCTATCTTGGCTTCCACCGATGCTTATAAGTGTCAGCCTTTGCCGAGCAAAGTCATATATAATATTCTTTCAAGTTTTACCCTTCAGTCAATGAATCCTTTCAAGTTTTACCCTTCAGTCGATGAAGAAGCATGATCATGCTCAAAATATTCAAGCTCAGAAATATGTTTCTTTTACAAACTCCATCAATGAGATTCTGCAACAAAAGAACATATAATCTCATCTGGGTGCTAATGATGTTTCTTTTATAGATTACAATACAAATTACAATAAACTGCAAAAGATCCTCTAATCCCATCTGGGGTTCCATTTACAAATTACAGTTACATCACCTAACCCCATCCCCAACCCCATCTGGCGATTTGTTACATGGCCTCCGACGCCATCTTGGTATAATTCGATGCTTTCCCCAAACACTGCCGGGGACCAGATCGATACCACTGATGAGATTCTACCGGGCAACGGCGATCCAGTTACCAGAGAACCACCTAAAGCTCCCTCGGCGGCTGGAGATCAACGAAGCATGGGGCCAGTGCTCGTGGTGATGTAGCCGGAGAACACGGTGGCAGATCTAGTCCGAGCAGCAGTGGAGGGAAATAGATGAAGCAGGGCCGCCGACCGCTGCGCCCCCACACCGATCTGGTTCAGGTGGCGGTGGAGATCTACTCTAATAGTCACTCCCCCACACCAATCTGGTCCACAGCTGCTCCCCCATACACACACTTCCTCTTCCTCCTCTTCTCTCTCTCTCTCTATGAGCAGCTAGGGTTTCCATCGCTAGGAGAATGGCTTTTTTATAATGGGGATTTGGTAGTTGAACATCGTGGTTGGTCTGGAGGATTCCGACGATGCTTTTATGCATTGTCTGGCCCAAGTATGTCATGATTCTGATGACGCTCTTTAAGCGTCGTCTCCTGCTTTTCCTTTTTTTTTGGCTTTCGATGACGCTTAAAGGCGTTGTCTTTGATCCAAACGATGTGGGCGTCAAATTGGATTCCGACGACACTTAAGTATCGTCGGAGGCCAAAGCGTCGTGGTAGCCGAGGGTGGTGGGATGGCTTTGGCTTCCGACGACGCTTCTTAGTGTTGTCTTAATTTTGAATTCCGATGAGCGTCGGCTTCATTTAATTTCTCCCGATACTATTAAAAAGTATTAGCAAATTTTAGCGTGGTTACCAAATTACCGACGCTTCTTTCTGGCGTCTTGGAACCATCAGTTCCTTTGGACTACCTTGGATCCAAACCAGTGTTGCTTGCAGAACCTTGTGAGGGCGAAGAGCCTTCCCCCTTTTTTGGCATATCTGGCGCGAGATTTAGACGGCGTTGAAGCCCTCGTTTGATTGGCAGAGCAAAGGACCATATCGGCCCTTGTCGCCTCCTCTTTCCCCTCCAAATATGGTTGGACGCAGAAATTCTTGTAGGACACTTTGAGTTTTGGGATCTCACAGTTGTCTCACTTATATCATATTTGTGCACATACGTTAGATTGTAATAGAGAATCTACATGATGTTTGCTGACATCCAGAAAATTTTTCTATCCTAGATCGCAGACCTCTAAACCAACCCATCCGAACTCGTTTTTCACATTGAATTTCAAAAACAAATTTCTCATCCTGAATCCTGATGGGACCATACGTAATTTTTGTGTGGATTGAGATGGATGAAGAGCCTTCACGCAAATAGGATTAGAAAATTTCAGCAAATAAACCCGCAACCCAATCTCGGGCTGACGTTACCTCCAGAGGCTTGGACTTCTCGTTTGCGACCGCGAGGTCATCATTCACCAACTTATTGGCCCCACGGCTGCTGCCTTGCAATGCAAATACCCTTGTAGATCTAAACTTGCGCCATGCTCAATATTTTAGGGCCTTACCCAACTCCAAAGCGCCCACCTCCCTTCGCAATCAATGGAGCCTGACACCGAAATCCAATTCGAGTTCTTCCCTTTCATCCGCCAGTACAAGAGCGGCCGCACTGAACGCTTCTTTCCCATCGACAAAGTTCCTTCCGCCGTTGACCCCGTCACCGGCGTCAGCTCCAAAGACGTCGTCACCGACCCCGACACCGGCATCTCCGCCCGCCTCTACCTCCCCAATCTCCCCCACACCCCTCCGAAAAAGCTTCCAGTCTTCGTCTACTTCCACGGCGGAGGCTTCGTCATCGGCTCCGCCTTCAGCCCCACCACCCACGCGTACCTCAACTCCCTCGTAGCCCGAGTCAACGTCATCGCTGTCTCGGTGGAATACCGCCTGGCCCCCGAGCACCCGCTTCCCACAGCCTACAACGACTCCTGGGCGGCGCTGAAATGGATGGCCTCCCACGCCCTTGGCGGCGGCGCCGATGCTTGGCTGGCCGAGCATGGAGACTTCCAACACGTCTATTTGGCAGGCTGCAGTGCGGGGGCCAACATAGCCCACCACATGGCGGTGCGCGCCGGGGCGGCGGAGCTCGGAGCTGGGGTGAGGATAGAAGGGGTGATATTGGTCCATCCCTACTTCTGGGGGAAACGATCATTCGATGCAGAGATCGTGGATATGGAAGTAAAGAAGAGGGCGGATGGGTTCTGGAAATTGATTTGCCCCGGGACAGTGGGGCTGGACGACCCGCTGATTAACCCGCTGGCGGAGGCGGCGCCGAGCTTGAAGGGATTGGCGTGCGAGCGCGTGCTGGTTTGTGTCGCGAAGTTTGATGTGTTGAGGGAGAGCGGGAGGGAGTACTACGAGGAGTTGAAGGGAAGCGGATGGGGAGGGGAGGTGGAGTTGTTTGAGTCTGAGGGAGATCATGCGTTCCACTCCAAGAAGCCCGACTCTGAGAAAGCCTTGGAGTTGATGGAGCGTGTCGTTGAGTTTGCAAATAGCAATTGAAGGCTCTTTGGAATTGTGGATGCTGGAAAGACCTTTTTTTTTTTGCCTTTTTTTCTGCCTTTCTTCCTGAAATCCTCGTGATCAATTAGAGCTCCAAAGCAATGGTTCTTGTTTCTACCCTTCTTCCCATCAGAAAAATTTTTTTGACAGATTTCATGTTATGTTAGTCTATATGTGTCATTTTGCTTCGTAATGTTTTACTTTTTCAGTAAATTTTATCAATGTAGGAAGTGTTCCCTCGCTATTGTCGTGTTTATTTTGTTTATCTGATTGATTCCTTTGGTTGCTGTTTCTTGCTTTTTTTGAGTTCGTGACAACACAGACAGAGAATAATTTAGCTTCAATAATTGACGTTACCAAACTTTCCCTCGTTTCAGATTGGACTCAGCTAATTTAATATTGATGGACGGTCCGTGTGTCCAGAAATTATTATATTGACGGGATCCAGTAGACCAGTTCAATAGTCGCTTGCCACAGTATTTTTTTTTTATTTAAACTATTTAAGATCAAGGTAGGAGTGAGAATTATTAAATAGACCAGATTCTGTGAATCAGTTCAAAAATAACTGGATGAATTCTCATACCCTGACTATTAGTGACCCGATAACTAGAAAGTAGGTTTCGGTTTGAGTTAGAGCTTGCGGAGGGGTGCCCACTGCTATATCGTCTTTGATTGCAAGTTGGGTCCTCCGCCCACAAGACTCCCCATCTGCTTGACTATTTGGTCTCAGTTGCTTGCCACAGTGAAATTAAGTTTTGTTTGAATTTTGATGCAGTCCAACATGCTTTGAAATTTGTGTAAGGAAGTGTTGTGATGTGCATAGCCCTCATTCTGTGCAGCCAATTTGTTTTTCCTAGTATTTAAAATTTCAAAAATTTTGATCTCCATGTTCTAACGTGCTGAGTGGCGTAATAACCCGTAGTCGATTAAATTATTTATCTTAAGAAATATAGAAAAACGTGAAAAAAAAACTTTCTTAATTTTAGTTTTGAAATCTTGGTTGGATCAGTGACCCATCCAAAATTGTAGTTTCGTTTTTGATTTTCAACACTGGGTTTGTAAAATATGTTGCTAATGCAGAAGTTAGCAAAATTTCAATAGCAGTTGAATAGGAAATTGTGTAATTTCTCGGCTAAATATATATGCACATGATGACATAATAAATTCTAATTGATATACTCTAGATCCATATTTTCTTTTTGGCTATAAGTGTTGGGGCATAGTTATGATGCGAGAATTAATAGAAGTATCGATCAAGTTCTTATCTTATTTGAATCATGAATCAATTTAGGCACTTAGTTGGCACCATCCCTTTCTCGTTTTGCATTATGTTTTGTACTCACTACAAAAAGAAGCAGCAAAGCCAACTCTTGAATGCCGACTCTATGGAAAAGCGTTGGCAAATTTGGCGGCCGCTCGAACTTTTGCCGATGCTTCTAATAAACATTGGCAATTTAAAGAAATCAACGACGCTTAAAAGCATCATCATAGTCCTCAATTCGAAATGACGCTAGAAAGCGTGGGAACTGGTTATAGGATGACGCTATTACGTGTCATTGTTCTTCCAGACCTACAATGATGGTTATAAGCGTCAGGATAACACGACGCTTATAAGCGTCGTCGAAGGAGAGCACACCATCCTAACCCAGCGATCGACCCCGATCGAGCCTCATTTTTCCTCTCCGGCGCTGCTTGAGCTTCCATGTTGCTCCTCTCCGGCGCTGCCCTAGGTTCCGTCTTGCTCCTCTCCGGCGCTATCATCACTTCCGTCTTGTTCCTCTCCGGCGTTGTCATCACTTCCGTCTTGCTCCTCTCAGGTGCCGGCCGTCCGACTCCAACCCCCTCTCCTCCTTCCTCCTCTCCGGCGCCGACCGACCGACCGACCCCAACCCCTCCGCCCGAGGTATTTTTCTTCTCCTCCCTCCGCTCCCTCCTTCTCGCTTGTTCTCCTCCTTCCCCGCCTCCTCTTGTTCGTGTGTTCGTTGGTGTTTCTTCCAAATTTTACTGATTCTCTTGCTTGGCCTCCGCCCAAGGATCTCCTCCTCCTCCCTCCTCTCCGGCGCCATCCGAGCAGCCCTCAAGCCTCGATCGAGCGGTATCCCTCCTGTCCGGAGACCGGCGTCGACCGACCGGTCTGAAGCAATGTGGTACTGTTCTTTTTATCTGATTTTTATTTAAAGAAAAACCCAGGTGGGATTTCATTACCATCCGGAGGAAACATTCCTATGATTTCTCGAAAACAGCCCTAGTATCTTTATGATAACTCCATTGAACTGGGTTAACATTAAGGAACAACCTTTCTTCATCAAAGAAGAAAGATAGAACTAGGGAAGGGACCTTATTTCTTGATTAATTACATTAACGAGAGATACACAATTTTTTTCCTTTCTACTGCACAACATATTATTTCCTCATTTTACAATTTTAGATATTTCATGTACAATGCATGTGTAATTTACTAGTATTTATATAAATTTTTATTGATTATTTTCAGACCTTGTGAAGTAAATTGTTTATTTTATTTAGTGTTTGGTAAATCCCAAGAGCTTCAAAAACTTATGTGAAATTCTGTTCAAGTTAGTGCAGTGAAGTAGTTTGATGCTCTGGTATCCCTTGCATACCCTTGTTGATTTAAATTATCATAGAATATCATTAGGTTGTATCTACTTTTCTGCCGCTTCTGAACATCTCTCTTTAAGCTATCCAGCACATTATTGACATCCTATTTAGTACAATGGCTTCCCCTAACGACATTATAAAAGGCTGTTAAAGTAGGTCTCTGTGGTGGCTTTTGTTGCAGAAGTCTAGTATAGTACTCTGAACCTTACATGCTTTCTCAACGCTTGTGGGATAGAGTGAAGCTTTCTGTTGCTTCATGTGCATGCCGTATATCGGTTTCTGTATTGCTTTGGATATTCTTGCAGTACACTGCATATGTTGGGCGATTTGTAGAAGAGACATGGTTGTGTTTTATACTAACCTCTGCACCATAGGTCCCTGAGAGGATAAAAGCAATACTCATAGGTTTGACAAAGAATTGGGAAGCCTTATTTGACTCCAACTAGGTGTTGAGGCGCACAAACCTGTGCTTGTGCCTAAATTTGTAAATGATCAATAGATTCATAAGAAGAACCGTAGCATGTTCTGCCCTATTGGGTTGCTTGTTTGGTGTGCCAAAGCTAGAATGATTCTACATGGTCATAACAAGTCCGGCCTTGTGCCAGGTGGGCATCAACCGGGATGGCGCACAGTGCCGGCACATGACCCCGTGGTCCAGGAAGCAGCAATTCATGCTGTGAAGACCATCCAATATTCCTTTGTGAAGACCAGTACTTGAGAGCAGAAAGGATCAAACGCGTTTTCCTATGTATTTTTTTCCCTGCTTTTATAAGTTAACAGTAAAGAATTTAATTCTTGTCATGGGTACTGCCCCAAAATTGTGATTTTAAATCCAGACTTTTCACTTTTTACAATAAAAGCAAAAACTCTTCTTCATGCCTCTTATTTCCAATCAAATCATTATATATATATATAATATATAACTGCAAAAAAGTTTATAAAACTGCAAATTCTGATATATATATACACACACACGAAATTCTGATCTTTTATTTGAGGAGTCCATGTACAACAATATGCTCCCATTCTATTGAAACATCAGCTCTGAAATTCTGCTTATTGGTAGTATACTCTTCAGCCAAGAAGGCACAGTGCTGAATATGTATTGATTATATATATATAATAAAGTAACCCCTGTTTCTTTCCTGTCTGTTTTACTATTTGAGAGACATGAATATGTTCACTTTCTCAAGGTTCTCCTATGGGAAAGCTTTCTTTCCTGATTAGCGTTAAAGAAATATTGTTATGAATAGATATTCATAGTATGGATGGAAGAGACCCATTGTATAAAGGAATGAATTCTTGTATTCCGTTGAAACTTGCTGACAGATTACATCTAGAAGATGTGGTAAAGTATGGGTTGATTCTTTAATCTGTTTGTGTAGATGATTGGTATTAGCCACTTGAGTGATGGATTGGCATCATTCAGTATTGTTTGGACTTTATCTTCTTTGTTGAGATGTCCTAATTTTGTTTATCTTTTTTTTATAAACTGCAGTTCAATCGGTATTCTAATAGAATGGACAAAAGTTGGATAAATAAGTTGAGATCCAGTGCCGAATATTTGGATGGAGTTCAGAATTTCATTAAGTTTGCTTTTAAGAAATCTAATATGAATGAGAAGATTTTATGTCCATGTCAAAAATATGTAAACGATTCTGCTCTTGATTCAAAAATTGTTGAAGAACATTTGGTGTGGAATGGTTTTCTAAAGGATTATACTGAATAGGTTCTTCATGGAGAGTTCATACCTTCATGTAACCAACCCTTCTATCTAGAAGAAGATGATATAAGGGGCTTACTTAGAGATGCTCTTGGACATCGTATTAGAACTGTAGGAGAAGATGGGCGTACATTTAATGATCAGTCCATGCATGTTGATGAATCTACACATTCTGATGACACAGCTCGTTATGATAACTTGGTGAAAGATTGTGATCAAGAATTGTATCTGGGTTGTAAGAATTTTATGAAGATTTCTTTTCTTCTGCATTTATTATATTTGAAATATTTGAATGGGTGGTCCAGCAAGTCTTTTACTATGCTTCTTCAATTATTAAAGGATGCATTTCCGGAAGGTGTTACTTTGCCAACATCTTCATATGAAGCCAAAAAACTAATAAAAGAGTTGGATATGATAAGATACACAGTTGTCCGAATGACTGTCACGCCCCGAGCCCGAGGCGCGGCAGACGCCGCACGCCCGCACGGCGAGCCGCACGGGCGCGCAAGGCAGCAGATCATATCAAAGCAGATACAGCTATTCAAAGATGACATAATTATTTAAATTGTTCAAAAGCGGACTTACAAAACTCCAAAATAACATATGCTAACATAATTCAAATGTCCAAACTAAACTAACTAAAATGCCAATAACTGAAGAATCATCGGAAACTCTAACGCACTCCCCAATCCCGTGCGATCAAGCCTCTGGATCTAAAAAATGGAGAAAACAGAATAATGAGCTACACTAGCCCAGTAAGCAACAAAATACCCCAGAGTGGGGTCAGAGCATATCAGATCAAAATACAGGATAATGTCTGGAATAAATCATAAATAACATCGTTTTGTTGTTTTCAAAACTTATTATCATTTTTCCAAAAACTCTTATACCAGAATCTCAACATAATAGGCTACGGTCACGTAACCCAGTGGCATGGGTTGCACAGAGTGCCAGAAACCACTATTGTTAGTCACCGGTGGAAATGGTGTCCAGAAACCACTATTTTAATCACCGGTGGCGCGGTGTCGAAACCGGTTCCTCACAGATTATAAGTCGACAGGTCCAACGTATAATCCCCATTGGCGGGACCAGAACAGAACAGAACAGATCATAGCCATGCTGAGAATATATATATATATATATATAAACAGATTTCATAAATTTTCCAGTCATAGTTTACGGATTTCAGAGCATAATTTTCAAATGAAATTTAACATGCCAGACCCATTTTACTAAATACAAAATATATTTCAGAATTTAATCTATTTATTTGAAAATCACACTTGAAGTATTAAGTTACTTACCTCTTCTCGCTTAATCCCGACTTTAGATAGACGGATCAGGTTCACCTGTTTAAATTTAATTAATTCCTTGTTAATTTCAGAGCTAAGCAAAAATTCAAAAATAATACTATTGGGCGCGGCTCAACAGGGCCCAGAGTTGGTCCATAATGAACATGGCCCGATAGGGCCCACATCAGACACGGCCCAATGGGCCCACATAGACTCGGCCCAATAGGGCCCTCCCAAGGTTGGCCTCTAATTTGTTTATTTATGCAATAAAAATTCGTTTCAGGGACCAATGTCTAATTACATAGCACCGTTCCGTAATAAAACTTGGGTAAAAGGACCAAACAAATATAGTTGAGGGCCTTTATGTAATAAATCTTTCCTACATGGATCAAATACAAATTTCGGAATACCTTTTTGTGAAATAATATACTGTCAAGGGCTGAACTGAAAAATTCCATTTATTGGCCAAATGGGTTCGGATTTTGGGTTCCGGGTTTCGGGTTCGGATCTGAACTGGGCCCAAGTTGGGCCCACAAAGGTACTGCCCAACTGGGCCCAACCGGACTGGTCTGGGCCCAAGTTGGGCCTGCAATGGATAGGGCCCAACGGGCCCAGTTTGGCCCGTGATGGGCCTCCTCCTTCCCCAAACCCCCCACGGACAGGGGAAGAAGGAAAGACAGAAGAGAGAGAGAGAGGGGCGGCGGGGTGGCCGGCCTGGGTGGCCGGAGGTCACCCCTCGGTCGACGGCTAGCCGGCCGCCATGGCGGCCGGCGACTGTTGCTGTGGCCGACGGGAAGGAGAAGCAACCGACTCGGTTGCTTGGGGCTGAAACAGGGAGAACAAAATCCATGAAAGCAAGGAGGAGGGAGGCTTACCGACGGTCGACGGAGGTGGCGGATCTCGGCCGAGGGAGGCTCGGTCCGATGTCAAGCGGCGGCCAAAATAGATCGAGAAATAGGGGACCCGGGTGGTGATGGTGGTGGATCCGGTGGCATGCTCGGTCGGGAAGGCACACCAGAAGGAGGGAAGGAGGAAAGAGGAGGAGGAGGAGGAGCTCGGGGTGGCCGTAGGGGAAGGTGAGATGGGGGTTTTATCGTCCCATCGCGAGGTCCTCCGCCACGAAAATCGCGGCGGTCGAGCGAGATCCACGGCCGTGAATCGGCCGTGGATGGTCTGGAAGGGGTGCCGCGGGATTTCCGCGGCACCCTTGCCCCGTTTGCCCCCCGGAGGAGCCGGAGAGGATCGCCATCGCGATCCTCTATTCCGGCTCCTTCCTTATTTAGTCGGGGCTGAAGTCGGTGCCCTCACCGACTTCAGCCCTGTGTCTCACATTCTTCCCCCCTAAAAAAAAATTTCGTCCTCGAAATTTAACATACCTTAGTTTACAAAAAGGTTAGGATATTTTTCCTTCATCTCGTCCTCCAGTTCCCACGTAGCCTCACGTTCTGAGTGATTGCTCCACTGGATCTTAACATAAGGAATCGTGCGCCTCCTCAACACTTGCTCTTTTCTATCAACCACCCGTACAGGCTGCTCAGGATATGTCAAATCTTCTCTAAGCTGCAAGGGAGCCACTTCTACCACATGGCTCATATCTGGAATATACTTTCTTAGCATGAAAACATGAAAAATATTGTGAACTCCAGACAGTGAAGGTGGAAGTGCCAATTTGTAAGCCACTGCTCCTACTCTTTCCAGAATCTCAAAGGGGCCGACATAGTGTGGACTGAGTTTTCCGCGTATTCCAAATCGCATCACCCCTTTAGTAGGAGACACTTTCAGAAACACATGATCTCCGACTTGAAATTCCAATTCCCTTCTTCTATTATCTGCATAACTTTTCTGTCTGCTCTGAGCTATCCGGAGGCGTTCCCTGATCAGCTGGATCTTCTCTACTGTTTGTTGCACAATCTCGGGGCCCATAATTTTTTTGTCACCAACATCATCCCAACAGATAGGTGATCTACACTTTCTTCCATATAGAGCCTCATAAGGTGCCATTTGAATACTTGCCTGGTAACTGTTATTATATACAAACTCAACCAAAGGTAAGTGACGGTCCCAAGAACCTTTTATATCCATTACACAAGCTCTTAGCATATCTTCCAAGGTCTGAATGGTTCTTTCTGATTGGCCATCAGTCTGAGAGTGGAAAGCTGTGCTGAAGCTCAGAGTGGTCCCCAAGGCTTTATGCAAACTACTCCAAAAGTGAGATACAAACCGCGAATCCCTATCGGAAACAATGGATACGGGTACTCCATGCAACCTCACTATTTGTTCAATGTAGAGCTCTGCAAACTTTTCCAAGGTCATTCCTACTTTGAAAGCGAAAAAGTGTGCCGACTTTATCAATCTGTCCACAATCACCCATATAGCATCATAACCTTTAAGAGTGCGAGGCAACCCGGAGACAAAGTCCATAGTGATGTGTTCCACTTCCATTCAGGAAGTGGTAGGGGCTGCAACAACCCTGCCGGTCTTTGATGCTCTGCTTTAACTTGCTGACATGTCAAACACCGAGCCACAAATTGTGCAATTTCTCTCTTCATATTATTCCACCAAAATGTACCTTTCAAATCCTTATACATCTTAGTACCCCTAGGATGCACCGTATATCCAGTATTATGAGCTTCCTTCATAATTTCATTCTTTAAATCGGAGTCATTTGGAATACACATTCTGTTCCTGTATCTCAATGATCCATCCTCATGAAGTCTGAATTCTGATTGAGAACCTGATTCAATATCACTTCTAAGCTTTTGCAACTGAGGGTCATCTGCTTGAGCAACCCTGATCCTCTCTATCAAGGTAGGTTGGACACGTAAGTTTGCCAATTGTGCATCAGGGTCATGCCAACATACCTCAATTTCTGCTCTCCTCAGATCTTCCAGAATTTTCCTCTGAGAGGTGAGTAAGGCAGCAATACTACCAGTGGATTTTCTGCTCAGTGCATCTGCTACCACATTAGCTTTTTCCGAATGGTAATGAATAGACAAATCATAATCCTTCAGTAACTCTAACCATCTTCTCTGTCTCATGTTTAGTTCCTTCTGGGTAAAAAGGTATTTCAAACTTTTGTGATCAGCGTACACCTTACAAGATTCACCATATAAATAATGTCTCCAAATTTTTAATGCAAACACAACAGCAGCAAGTTTCAGATCATGAACGGGTTAGTTCTCCTCATATGACTTTAATTGTCGGGAAGCATATGCAATAACCTTATCATTCTGCATCAGTACACAACCCAATCCTTTCTTTAAGGCATCACTGTAGATGGTATAACCTTCGCCACTAGAGGGAAGGGTAAGGATGGGAGCGGACACCAAACGTTGTTTAAGCTCCTGGAAGCTCTGTTCACATTTATCTGACCACTCAAACTTAACTCCTTTACGAGTTAGTCGAGTCAAAGATGCAGCAATAGAGAAAAAATCCTCAACAAATCGTCTATAATATCCTGCTAGTCCCAAGAAGCTGTGAATCTCCGTAACACTGTTGGGTCTGCTCCAGTTGACCACTGCCTCGATCTTCTTTGGATCCACATAGATACCCTCTTTAGATATTACATGCCCTAGGAACATCACACTGTCTAGCCAGAATTCACTTTTCTTCAACTTACCATACAACTGCTCTTGTCTTAGGGTTTCCAGTACTAACCTCAAATGTTGCTCGTGCTCGGCCTGGCTCCCAGAATAGATCAAGATATCATCAATAAAGACTACTACAAATTTGTCCAGAAAGGGTCTGAACACCCTGTTCATCAGATCCATAAAAGCTGCAGGGGCATTTGTCAGTCCAAAAGGCATGACCAAAAATTCATAGTGCCCATAACGAGTACGAAAAGCAGTTTTAGGCATATCTTCAGCCCTTATCTTTAATTGATGGTACCCAGAACGAAGATCAATTTTAGAGAATATCTGAGCACCCTTTAACTGATCAAATAAGTCATCAATTCTTGGTAGAGGATACTTGTTCTTTATTGTTGCTTTATTTATCTCTTGATAATCAATACATAATCTCATACTACTATCCTTCTTCTTTACAAATAAGACTGGAGCTCCTTAATGTGAAACACTAGGTCTGATGAAACCCTTATCAAGAAGATCCTGCAACTGCTCCTTTAATTCTTTCATTTCAGCTGGAGCCATTCTATAGGGGGTCTTAGAGATTGGTGTGGTACCAGAAATTAAATCAATTGCAAATTCGATTTCTCTATCTGGTGGCAAGCCAGGAAGGTCTTCCGGAAAGACATCAGGGTACTCATTCACTACTCGAATATCTTCCAATCTTTGATCTGATTGTCTGGTATCAACCACTGTGGCAATATACGCCATACTCCCCTTTCTAAGCAGCCACTTAGTTTGCATAGCGGAGACAACTCGAGGGGAGGTATAAGCACCACTCCCTACGAAGCTGAATTCGGTATCTCCGGGGATCTGAAAGTTTACCCGTTTCTCATGGCAATTAATGGTGGCAAATTGTGATGCTAATCAGTCCATACCGAGGATTATGTCAAAGTCATGCATATCTATAACTATCAAATCAGCAGGCAAGTCTCTACCTACTATCTGAATCGGACAAGTCTTGCAGACCTAATCATCCCGCTCCCGGCAGGAGTGCTAACATGCAGATCATACTCTAATTGCACATAAGGCAGGTCATGTTTTTGCACAAATGTAGATGACACAAAAGAATGCGTAGCACCAGAATCAAATAATGTATGAGCATAAACAGAAGCAACTGGCAATGTACCTGACACCACAGTGTTGGATGCCTGAGCATCCTGCTGAGTCAGTGCATAAATACGACCCTGTGTGTGCGGTCTCCCCCCTTTCTGCTGCTTAGGAGAAGAAGGCTGAGCTGACTGAGCCGGAGCATGATAAGTTTGCACTTGCTGGGTTCTTGTAGTTTGAGGCCTCTGAACTGATCGAAGGTTCTGTTGAGGACACTCAGCTACCTTATGACCCTGCTGGCCGCATCTGAAACAAGCACCGGATAATCGTCTACAGTGTTCAGTCTTATGCATACCACCACATGCATCACACTTATGCTTCTCTTGCTGAATAGTCTTTCCATAAGATCCTTGCTTCCCTGATTGCCAAGATTGATTATGAGATTTTGCAGTCTTGCTAGAATTCTGTCCACTGCGAGCATCATAATCTCTGCTTCTCTTCTTTTGTTTCCTATCTTTGGCATCATATGTTTCTTTCCAGACAATTTTCAGATTCTTAGCCCTGTCTACCAGATCATCATAGTTCGTCGAGTGTATTGCGGCCAAACTCCGACGAAAGTGAGGCTTCAATCCTTCTTCAAATCTTCTCATCCGGGACTCTGCATCCATGACGAGGGTGGGAGCAAACCGAGATAGCCTGTCAAACTCTGCCTCATACTCATCCACAATCATAGTTCCTTGATTCAGGTTGAGAAATTCCCTCTCTAGCTCCCTCAGGCGACTGGAGGGAAAATACTTGGAGTAGAATGCGGTGCGGAATCTTTGCCAGGTAAGTGCCTCATGCTCGGGTGCCAATGTGCGCTCCACAGACATCCACAAATGATAAGCTCGGTCCTGAAGCATATAGGTGGCAAATCTAACCTTTTCTTCATCGGTGCACTCCATTGCCCTGAAGGCTTTCTCCATTTCATCTATCCAGGTTTCGGCCTCTTGAGGACTAGTAGTGCCTTTAAAAGCCGAAGGTGTCATTCTCTTGAATTCTGCAATACTCCTTCTTTGCTCAGGAGGAGCAACATCCTACTGGACTGGTTGCTGAGGTTGTTGCCTCTGTTGGCGTACTAACCCGACGACTCCTCGATCAGTTCGAGCACCCGAGTTTGATTTCCGGCAGCAGCTTCTAGAGTTGATTGACCCTGGGGCCCTGAGTTATGCGATGCCTCGCCCGTTTGGTTAGTGGGGGCTCTTCCCCAAGAGCGCCCAACCATCCGATTCAAGCTACAGACACGGCGAGGCGGCATTCTGATTCAGTGAAAATATATAAATTTTAAAAATATTTATCCAAACAGAATAATACAAAATAATTAACAAAACAAATGAACATTATCCCTTTGTCTAGTTACTACCCCATCTCTCAACTTTCCAACGAATCCTAAGGATCTTAAAACTTAGGTTCAAATATGACTGTTTCAAACATAATCCCTATGAATCTGAAATCTGGCTCTGATACCACCAAATCTGTCACGCCCCGAGCCCGAGGCGCGGCAGACGCCGCACGCCCGCACGGCGAGCCGCACGGGCGCGCAAGGCAGCAGATCATATCAAAGCAGATACAGCTATTCAAAGATGACATAATTATTTAAATTGTTCAAAAGCGGACTTACAAAACTCCAAAATAACATATGCCAACATAATTCAAATGTCCAAACTAAACTAACTAAAATGCCAATAACTGAAGAATCATCGGAATCTCTAACGCACTCCCCAATCCCGTGCGATCAAGCCTCTGGATCTGAAAAATGGAGAAAACAGAATAATGAGCTACACTAGCCCAGTAAGCAACAAAATACCCCAGAGTGGGGTCAGAGCATATCAGATCAAAATACAGGATAATGTCTGGAATAAATCATAAATAACATCGTTTTGTTGTTTTCAAAACTTATTATCATTTTTCCAAAAACTCTTATACCAGAATCTCAACATAATAGGCTACGGCCACGTAACCCAGTGGCATGGGTTGCATAGAGTGCCAGAAACCACTATTGTTAGTCATCGGTGGAAACGGTGTCCAGAAACCACTATTCTAATCATCGGTGGCGCGGTGTCGAAACCGGTTCCTCACAGATTACAAGTCGACAGGTCCAACGTATAATCCCCATTGGCGGGGCCAGAATAGAACAGAACAGATCATAGCCATGCTGAGAATATATATATAAAAACAGATTTCATAAATTTTTCAGTCATAGTTTACAGATTTCAGAGCATAATTTTCAAATAAAATTTAACATGCCAGACCCATTTTACTAAATACAAAACATATTTCAGAATTTAATCTATTTATTTGAAAATCACACTTGAAGTATTAAGTTACTTACCTCTTCTCGCTTAATCCCTACTTTAGATAGGCGGATCAGGTTCACCTGTTTAAATTTAATTAATTCCTTGTTAATTTCAGAGCTAAGCAAAAATTTAAAAATAATACTATTGGGCGCGGCCCAACAGGGCCCAGAGTTGGTCCATAATGAACATGGCCTGATAGGGCCCACATCAGACACGGCCCAATGGGCCCACATAGACTCGGCCCAATAGGGCCCTCCCAAGGTTGGCCTCTAATTTGTTCATTTATGCAATAAAAATTCGTTTCAGGGACCCATGTCTAATTACATAGCACCGTTCCGTAATAAAACTTGGGTAAAAGGACCAAACAAATATAGTTGAGGGCCTTTATGTAATAAATCTTTCCTAGAGGGATCAAATACAAATTTCGGAATACCTTTTTGTGAAATAATATACTGTCAAGGGCTGAACTGAAAAATTTCATTTATTGGCCAAATGGGTTCGGATTTTGGATTCCGGATTTCGGGTTCGGATCTGAACTGGGCCCAAGTTGGGCCCACAAAGGTACTGCCCAACTGGGCCCAACCGGACTGGTCTGGGCCCAAGTTGGGCCTGCAATGGATAGGGCCCAACGGGCCCAGTTTGGCCCGTGATGGGCCTCCTCCTTCCCCAAACCCCCCACGGACAGGGGAAGAAGGAAAGACAGAAGAGAGAGAGAGGGGCGGCGGGGTGGCCGGCCTGGGTGGCCGGAGGTCACCCCTCGGTCGACGGCTAGCCGGCCGCCATGGCGGCCGGCGACTGTTGCTGTGGCCGACGGGAAGGAGAAGCAACCGACTCGGTTGCTTGGGGCTGAAACAGGGAGAACAAAATCCATGAAAGCAAGGAGGAGGGAGGCTTACCGATGGTCGACAGAGGTGGCGGATCTCGGCCGAGGGAGGCTCGGTCCGATGTCAAGCGGCGGCGGCGGCGGCGGGGCGTTCTGACGGCCAAAATAGATCGAGAAATAGGGGACCCGGGTGGTGATGGTGGTGGATCCGGTGGCACGCTCGGTCGGGAAGGCACACCAGAAGGAGGGAAGGAGGCAAGAGGAGGAGGAGGAGGAGCTCGGGGTGGCCGTAGGGGAAGGTGAGATGGGGGTTTTATGGTCCCATCGCGAGGTCCTCCGCCACGAAAATCGCGGCGGTCGAGCGAGATCCACGGCCGTGAATCGGCCGTGGATGGTCTGGAAGGGGTGCCGCGGGATTTCCGCGGCACCCTTGCCCCGTTTGCCCCCCGGAGGAGCCGGAGAGGATCGTCATCGCGATCCTCTATTCCGGCTCCTTCCTTATTTAGTCGGTGCTGAAGTCGGTGAGGGCTGCCGACTTCAGCCCTGTGTCTCACAATGACTGCATTTTATATCGCGGTAAAAAGATCAACCAAGAGTCGTACCGAATATGTGGAACTTCACGATGGGGAAAATATAAAGAAGACGAGAATGATTTGGTGACGGAAGTGGATGCTTCACCGATTAAGAAAAAACCGACTAAAATTTTGAGGTATTTTTCTTTTATACCAAGATTGAAAAGGATGTTTGCATCACCAGGGTAATTCGATTTAAAGTTCATATTTTATGTTCATATTTATCTTCAACTTTTTAAGATATTTTATTTAATTTGAATAGATGGACAAGGGACAGTAAGGATGAGATGGGGACCCACTCAAGCAATGGATGTGTGGAAGTTTCCTCCGAGTGAGAAGATCATCATCCGATGCAACGAATTGGGGCAGCCCATTAATAGAGCTGGAAGTCTTCTATCAAGCTTTTTATGATCGGTTGCATTCAAAGGTCAGCTATGTCCGCTCAACTATACGAAGTGGAATGACATGCTTCGTTCGTATAAGGTTGAGCTTCTTAGAGTCATACAGGTAATGAATTGAATTTGTTCTTTTTAATTTGACACCTTCTGTATGTTAATTTGCTTACTACCATAATTTTACTTTTGAGGTTTAATATTATTATAACATTCTGTATCTTGTTGTAGGATAAGTTTGTACTCTCTTTAGAGAGCCATGATTGGATGCTAAAGTCCTTCAACCGCAAATGGAAAGAATATAAAGCAAAATTAAAAACGGACTTCAAGCGCGAGGGTATGACAGAGGAGGAGGTTGCTCGTATGACTCCTCCTGATATATACCCTCAGTAGTGGAGGAAGTTTGTTCACTACTGATTTTCTGAAAAAGGACAGGTCACGTATATTGTTTCAATATCTTATATTATCTTTATTATTAATATAGATTGCAAATATATACATTGAATCATATTATACTGTATGTTTTTATTTTGGCAGACATATTCTAATATTGGTAGAGCTGCACGAGCATCTCAAGCAGTTCCTCATACTTCAAGCTCGAAGAGTTATGCGAGACGTAGAAATGAATTTGTAAGTTCTTTTGAAACTATTTAAACTCTACTAACATATAGCACGTATCATGATATATAGCTTGCCAATATACTTTCTGTATGTGTAGATAGTAGAGCATGGAAGGGAGCCTGGTGAGGTAAAATTTTATAAGATGACCTACACTCACCGAGATGGCAGCTTTGTCCGGAACGGGTCGAGAGATATAGTTGTATGTATTCATTTTTTATTTGATCACAATTTTTTTATTAATTTTACTTCTTTTAAAATATTAATGTGACTTTTTTTTTAGAGAGATATAGGAAAGAGCTACAAATCTTATTTCAGAGAGCATCGGGGAGTCATCATCATCCGACGCGGCCAGTCGCGTCGAGGCTCAGATCCATGCCGAATTGATGGACCCAGAACGTTATGATCGCGTGAGGGGTTACGGTGTCGGAGTTACCCCCACTCAACTATCTGCAGTGAGCCGATATACCCAAGATGTCAGACAAGGTACTAGCACTGTAGAGGTTTGTAGTTTGAAGATAGAGATGGCACAGATAAAGCAGTCATATGAGACAAGGATAGAGGAGATAAGGCAGAGTCATATGACTGATATGGCGGAGTTGAAGCAAAGCCAAGAGTTGAAGATACAATCTTTGCAGGATCAGCTTGACCATATTTCATCTTTTTTGCAGAGATTTGCTCCTCCAGTATATAACTAAATCTATTTGAATATTTTATGTAATTATAATGTATTCTTGTATGAGCGTGATGACTTTCGTATTTTTAGTTTCTAAAATATTTTTTTTTTGTAGGTTGCTGATACTTCATCTACTCGTAGAGATGATGATGCCGTCGACCCTTGATACATATCGTAGATTGTGTACCTAGGAATTTGAGATGTATGTTTTTAGAATATTTTTGAAGTACAATGTAATCAAATATGATAATATAAATATTTTGAATGAAAAGTTCTTGTTTGTGACGTGTATTTTGTTATATATGTGATTTAGTGTATTTGTTTTGTTAAAATTTAATGTATACAGTTTATTAAAAATTACCTTTACGTAAATTTTTTTTAAAAAAAAATTCCGTTGCCGACGCTTTTAAGCGTCAGAAATAGCTAGTGGCATGAAATCTGGCATGCCTTTAACGACACTTTATAGCGTCGGCTTAGTTTGACAGTAACCAACATCGGTCCAAGTTCGTCGATGCTTTTAAGCATCGGTTACCTCGCGCATGAACGACGCTTAAGAGCGTCTGTATAGATCGACGATGCTTTCTTGACGTGTCGCCTAAACCGAGCCCATGCCCACTGATAAGTGCTAAATAATGCATAAATTAATATCTTATTCATAGCACTTATCATTATTTTAATTCACATAATTTGTAAATTCAACCAAAAAAAAATGTATTACCTTCATGATTGCATTTTAATAAATTATCCAAGGTAATTCAAGTTTGATTTGATTATTTATTAATTAAGCTTAATGCATGCAGGTCGAGTCGAGCTCAATTAGGTAAAGCCTATGGACACTGCAGCATCCTCCAGAGTCGACTCCAAGAACTCTCCTCCAAAACCCAGTGCTTCCCATTAATTTCCGTTTCTTCACAATTTCACCTACTTCACTTCCCACACTTTTCAATCATTTATTTCTCAGATCTCAAAGTATATCATCTATTCATCTATAGTTGCACAGATCTCAGAGAATTCTAGTCATTGGCCTAGCCAAATAGGATTAATTCCCCTGTTTCAAACGGTTCAATTCCCACGTCCTTCCCAACTTCACCAAATCCAGCGTCTTCAACCAACTCATCTCCCCATCCCGTGAGTATTTCAAAACAGAGCCAAGACCCCATCTTCCCGAGATCCCAACTTCACTTCCCCTGTTTCTTCCACGTCCACGAACCAAGCCAACAGCCGCTGGTATTCAATCTCATCCTCCACGCACAATCAAACTTATTTTCCCAGCCGAATCTGGCACCTCCCAACGGCTCAGTATCCTCCAAGATCTTGCAGTTCATTCGTGATACGTTCCCATCCCACTGCCAGCCGCAAGTCAAACATCCCACCGTTCACAAGGATCAAGTCCCAGCTGCCAGCCGTTCCAAAGCTTCATCTCCTCCATCTTCATCCCATCATCCGCTTCATCCTCATCTTTTAAATCCCCTGTTTTCCAACCGTGAACAACATCCTCAACGTCCCAGCTATCTTCCGCTCCCAACATCTTCATCTCCGCGTCATCACAGAGTATCCCAGCAGTTCCAACGTCTTCCCATTCTCCAACATCCGGATGTCTTCTTCCGAATCCAAACAAAGCCTTCCTTCCAGCTCCCAGCTCATTCTATGCTTCGGTCATTCAAGATCAGCCTTCATTACCGTTTGGCATCCCACGAACAAAACCAATCCATTCGTTCCCAACCTCAAATCCCAACATCCGAGTACTCTGCGATCATCCTTATCCAGCCATCTTCCATTCCCCTGTTTTGGATTAATCTCTTCCGAAATCAATCCCAGCCATTCCGTCGTCCACAACCTCTTCCTCCGAAATCTTCTCAAACGCTCACAGGATGAACTCAAATCCCGCTCTCATCCCGCTCGGACAAAACAACTGATTCATCCTTATCCCACGAGCTTCATCTCAACTGTCAGCCAAGATCCTTTCCCAATATCCCACGGGATAAGCTCCAAACCCAGCGAATCAAATCAAGCAACAAATCTCCCAGCTCATCCCCTGCTCACAGATCCATCCAACTTTCAGCCGAATCCATCAGCCTTCATCCCATCCGCGTTCAAAGCCTCTACTCATCTCACGATTCCATCCCAGCATCCCAACCGTCTTCCTTTCCTCCCGTATCCCATGAACGAAACCAACCTCTCTCGCATCACGGATTATCTCCCAACGATTAACCACTCGTGAGCCTTATCCTACTTCCTGTCATCTTTATCTTCCCACGACGTGCGGCTGGTGAAGGCTATAAAAGGGGAAGAGACGGACCCCTTGGCATCTGATCTCTCGGAGGCAAGTCCGACGGGAAGAAGAAGAGGAAACAGGGGAGGGGGTGAGCCACGGGAACATGAGAGAATAAAAAATAAGAGGAGAGAGAAGAGTTTTGTTATTTTGGGAATATTTCAAAGAAAGAAATCATGAAGGAAGAGATGGGAGCCTGCTGCTGTGCTGCTGCTGCCGTCTCCAACTCCATGCAGGGCTGATCTCTTCTCCAGGGCTGGATGTAGCCCTAACAAAGGGCCAAGGGTTTTTATATTTTTAATTTCTATTCTTGGAGTTGTATAAACCTTATTCTGCTTCTAATGAATATTTTATTTCATCTCATATTTAATTTCTGTGATTTTAAATATGAAGTTTATACAACTGCTCTTCATGATCATTGAAGTAAAAATAAGATAGTTCATGCTTAAGGAAGATGCGATGTGCTACCACCTTAGATTAGGGTAGACATTTCATGCTAAACTAAAGATGGATTATGCCTAAATTACTTCTGTGAAATTTTATTCGAATGCTTATTAGGCTTGTAGCCAATTTGCATGTTAATCCAAGAATAAATTAAAATATAAATAACCCTTGTTCCGATGTTAGTGGTGAATTCCTTGCCCTAGGTTCTCCCAAACTGATATCATTTTAATTGCATTTTCTTTTATTAAATTGCTTAGTTTAATAGTCTTCACAAATTCTCTTTTTCAAATATTTTTATTTTTAAAGAAAAACAATTATACCCCAATCCCTGTGGATCGATACCCGTAATCACTATCCTACCAGATACGTGCTATTGCGTGGTCTTTAAAGTTGACTATCAATTTTTGGCGCCGTTGCCGGGGATTGTTAGCATAGTTGTTTTTCTTTTCATAAAAAAAAAACTTTCAAAAAAAAAATATATTTAAAATTAAATAAAAATATTTTCTGTTTTTGTTATTTCTCTTATCTCTTTTCTCTCCTTTACTAATTTTTGATTTTTATTTGATCAGGAATCGAAGAGGAAGTCTGGGATGATCAAAAAGGGAACTACTGGAAAAAGAATGCTGTAGAGGTTTGCTTTAAAAATAAAAAAATTGCTGGGGAAATTTCCTTTGGTAACATCTAAACCTTTCTTATTTAAATTTCCTTGTGTGGTGATTGTTTGATTTTAAATTCAGCAAAAGTGTGAATGCATGCTTGATATACATACACCAATTAATCCGCACATGGTAAGGGCAATCACCCCAACAAGATAAGAACTGGATTTCATCACCAGATTCTTGCCCTGTGGAGTGATTGATTAAAACCCCGTTTGATTTTGATGAGCTCAAAGCATTTGAGTATATCGTGTGATTACTAATGAATTCAATTGAGTGTTTCAGTGAAAATCCTGCTCAAGTGTTTCTAGACATGGTTTACAGTATTTTGGATAAGTTAAGAAGTCTGCTGAACCAATGTCTGAGACTCGAGTCGACTCCCGAGTTTCACGAGTCGACTCCAAGCGTATCAAGGTCACTGGCACGAGCTCGAGTCGACTCCTAATCAGTATGAGTCGACTCCGACTGAAAACAGACAGAAGGATAGAAGAGCAGTCTTTCAGATCTGAGATTCGAGTCGACTCCAGTGGAACGCGAGTCGACTCCCAGCGGTGCACAAAGAAAAAGTCAGAGAGTGTTTTATGGACTCTGAGATTCGAGTCGACTCCAGTGGAACGCGAGTCGACTCCCAGCGGTGCACAAAGAAAAAGTCAGAGAGTGTTTTATGGACTCTGAGATTCGAGTCGACTCCCGCATTACGCGAGTCGACTCCAAGATTGTGCGACCATCAACAGAGAAAACCATGTTACTGCCACTGAGATTCGAGTCGACTCCCAGACAGCTCGAGTCGACACCAAGACAAGCTTCACGTCAAAAGGCAGAAGACCAACTTTCGGAAACTGAGAGCCGAGTCGACTCCAAGGAAGTTCGAGTCGACTCCAAGACTGGATGAGCCAAAAGACAGAGAATCGGGAGTTCGGGCTCTGAGATTCGAGTCGACTCCCAGGACAGTCGAGTCGACTCGAGAGGGCAAAATTCAAATTTGTATCCACGGTCTACAGAGGAAAAGCCGACTCCAAAATTGCCAGGTCAGCGCCAGAAGTTGGCGAGTCGACTCCGGGCCAAGACGAGTCGACTCCCAGTCGTGACGGCAACTTTAATTCAAACTTGGAACAGTTGCCGAGTCGACTCCTGAAAAGCTTGAGTCGACTCCCGCTACAGCCGAGTCGACTCCTGATCGCGCGAGTCGACTCCAACCCACCAACGGTCACATTGTCAGGCTGCGCAGAGTGTGCAGAACGGCCAGAAAAAGTGGAGTAACGGCTAGTTTCCGTGGGGGTTGGCTTAAATAGCCACAGAAGACTGTAGCAAAATAGAGAACATACATTCCACTCCAAGCATTCAAGTCTTCAAGCTTTGCAAGTGCTCTTCAACGAGAAAAAGGGGAGATCAGCATTTACTGCGCCACCAACTTCTCCCCAGCATTCAAAGCTTCCTCCTCCTACATTCAAGTCGATCACTCATCCAAGAGGAGACCAGAGTCAAGAAGCCATTCCTCTACTTAAGCTTAAAAGCGTTTGAGGGCTTCTAAACTCATCCTTGAATATATTGTTTCATACCTGCTTTTGAGAAGCTTATTTTCTGTTTTCTTTCTACTACGTGTATTTACTTGGTTCAATCGGGGGATTGAATCAAGGGGATAAAGGTTAGTTGGTGAGCCAGTTTTAAAACCAACGTGTGAAAGGGTTTGATTGTGAGCCCGGGAAAACAATCGGGGTTGGTTCTAGTCGGTGAGCCTGGGAAAACCGACCGAGTTCGTTGTTAGCTCGTAAAACAACAAGTTTGGTTGTGAGCTTGCAAAACAACCGGCTGTAATCCAAGGGGGTTATAGTGTATTCCCAAGAGAAACTTGGGGAGTGGACGTAGGAGCAAGGGATAGCTCCGAACCACTATAAAACTTGTGTTTGTGATTGATTGTCTCTTCCTCTTCTCATTTCATATTGCTCACAGCACATAGTAATTAATTAAATAACTTGGCATAGTTTTTAAATTATCCAAATTGTTTTAAAACCCAATTCACCCCCCCCCTCTTGGGTTGTCTATCTGGGCAACAAGTGGTATCAGAGCCAAAAACTCTTCCACTCAAGAGTTAAAAGATCAAAATGACAACCCCATTTGGATCTTCTCACATTGAGGGTCAGTCCACCCAAAGACCCCCTTTCTTCAATGGATCCGACTACTCATACTGGAAGGCTAGGATGAAAATATTCATCCAAGCCCAAGACTATGAGATGTGGACCATTGTTGTAAATGGCCCATACATCCCATCCATATATATAGATGGTGTCAAGGTACCCAAACTAGAAACGGATTGGGATGAACATGACATGAGGAAGGCACAATTAAACTCTAAAGCAATGAATGTCTTCTATTGTGCCTTAGACCGTAATGAATTCAATAGGATTTCAACTTGTAATTCAGCAAAAGAAATTTGGGACAGACTTGAAGTGACCCATGAGGGCACGAATCAAGTCAAGGAATCCAAAATAAACATCTTGGTTCATAAATATGAACTATTTAAAATGGATTCAAATGAAACTATCACATCCATGTTCACTAGGTTTACTGATATTGTCAATGGCCTAAAAAGCCTTGGCAAGAACTATACTAACAGTGAGCTTGTCAGGAAAATCCTTCGATGTCTACCGAGGTTGTGGGAAGCTAAAGTGACAGCGATCCAAGAAGCTAAAGACTTGAACAAGCTTCCACTTGAGGAGCTCCTTGGATCCCTGATGACTCACGAACTCACCATGAAACAACACGAGGAAGAGTCTTCCCATAAGAAAAAGGTAATAGCTTTAAAATCTACTTCTTCTAACAAGGACTTATCTTGCAGCAGCAGCAGTGAAGAAGAAGAAGATGAGGAAGATGGTGGTGAGGCTCTTCTTGTGCGCAAATTCAAGAAATTCATCAACCACAAGAAGTCCTATCATCAAAGGAGAGGGCCCTCAAATTTCTACCGGAAGGACAAAGGTAAGGAAAGAGAAAACGAGGGGATTGGATGTTACGAGTGCAAGAAGCCGGGTCACATAAGAGCTGAATGCCCCTTACTGAAGAAGGGGAGTAAGTACAAGAAGAAGAAAGCTCTTGTCACTACACTATCCGACTCCGACTCATCATCCTCCTCTTCTGACGAGGAACAAGAAGAAAAGGCCAATTTCTGCTTCATGGCCAACGAAGACGAGGTAACTTCCGATACGCATCCTGATTTTTCTTTTGATGAACTTTATGATGCGTTCAATGAATTAATGATTGAGTATAAGAATATAAATGTTAAAAACAGAGAACTAAAAGTAACTAATCAAACTTATATTCATAAGCATGATTCATTAATTAAGGATAAAGATAATCTTACCAAAGAAAATCTAGAACTTAAGACAAGCAATCAACTTTTAATTAAGAAGACTAACACCTTAACTAAAGATAATGAAAAACTAACTAAGGAACTTTCAAACCATAAACAAGTCTTAAACAAGGATCTAACAAAAGAACTAAATGATTTAAAAACAGAAAATCAAACATTAACTAAAGAACTTAACAAATACAAACCCTTAGTTGAAAAATTTACATATAGTTCAGAAAAGTTAAACATGATACTAAATAGTCAACGTGCAGTATTTAATAAAGCAGGCTTAGGGTACAAACCAAGGAATAAGCAAAAACTTCTTAGTAATTTCTTTGTTAAAGCTGGGGAAACAAAAACTAAGAAAATCACCTGTTTCTGTTGTGGAAATATAGGACATAAAGCAAATACATGTGACTATAGGAAAAGGAAAACTAAAAGAAAAATTAAAAGGGTATGGGTTCCAAAAGGAACCAACTTGACTAACCATGAAGGACCCAAGAAAACTTGGGTACCTAAGATGACATGATTTGCTTGTGTAGGAGTGTCTTGCAGCCAAGGTCAACAAAAATTGCTGGTATTTGGATAGTGGCTGCTCAAGGCACATGACGGGTGATAAAGACCAATTTTTCACCCTTGAAGCTAAGAAGGGAGGTGTTGTGACGTTTGGAGACAACAACCAAGGTCACATCATTGGCATTGGTAAAGTTCAAATCACCCCTTCTACTTTTATAGATAATGTTAGATATGTTGATGGTCTTAAACATAACTTGTTAAGCATTAGTCAATTATGTGATAAAGGATATGATGTTATGTTTAAACCATCACTATGTATTATAACAAATCCTAATGATAATAGTTTGGTCTTTAAAGGGATTAGACGTGGAAATGTATATGTTGTAGACCTAGAAGATCTTGCAAAACATAACCAATGTCTAGTTGTAAATGAAACCAAAGAAAATGATGCTAGTTGGTTATGGCACCGTAAGTTAGGTCATGCAAGCATGGACACAATAACTAAACTAGTTAAAAGAGACTCCGTGATAGGTTTGCCAAAATTAAAATTTGAAAAGAACAAAATCTGTGAAGCATGTCAATTTGGCAAACAATCTAGGAATTCTTTTAAATCCATAAAATGTGTCTCTACCTCTAGGCCTCTAGAATTATTACATATGGACTTATTTGGTCCTACTAGAACAACAAGCCTAGGTGGAAATAAATATGGTCTAGTTATAGTAGATGATTACTCTAGGTACACATGGGTCATGTTTCTAGCACATAAGGATCAAGCATTTTCTATGTTTAAGAAGTTCCACAAGGAAGTAACAAATGCTAGAGAATCCTCAGTTATAGCTATTAGAAGTGACCATGGTACCGAATTCGAAAATCAATTATTTGATGAATTTTGTAGCAAAAAGGGGATAACCCATAATTTCTCAGCACCTAGGACACCACAGCAAAATGGAGTTGTTGAAAGGAAAAATAGAACACTAGAGGAAATGGCTAGAACGATGTTATGTGAAAGTAACCTCCCTAAGTATTTTTGGGGAGAAGCCATTAATACTTCTTGCCATATATTAAATAGAGTTCTATTAAGACCCATCATAAAGAAAACACCATATGAACTGTGGAAAAACAGAAAACCAAAGGTTAACTATTTTCATGTTTTTGGATGTAGGTGTTTTGTACATAATAATGGGAAAGATAATCTAGGGAAATTTGACCCTAAATCTGATGAAGGAATATTCCTAGGTTATTCTACAACTAGTAAAGCCTATAGAATCTTTAATAAAAGAACTCTAGTTATAGAAGAATCCATACATGTTGTTTTTGATGACTCTAGTGACATCTCATCTAGTAAGAAGGTTAATTTTGATGATGATATTGAAATACTTGAAGAAAAGATAGATGAGATGGGATTACGAGATGATAATCAAAAGTTGATTGAAGGAGAATCATCAAACCAAGAGCCTATAGTGGATCATGGGCTAACTAAAGCTTGGAGGTATGCTCACGGGCATCCTAAGGAACTAATTCTAGATGATCCATCACAATCGGTTAGGACTAGAGCATCCCTTAGGAATATGAATAATCATCTAGCCTTTGTTTCACACTTTGAGCCCAAACATATAGAAGAAGCCGAAAATGATGTAAATTGGATAAATGCAATGCAAGAAGAACTAAACCAATTTACTAGAAACAAAGTGTGGGATCTAGTAGAGAGACCTTCTGAATATCCAATTATTGGTACAAAATGGATATATAAAAATAAGCTAGATGAAAATGGAATTGTTATACGGAATAAGGCTAGACTAGTAGCAAAGGGTTATAATCAAGAAGAAGGTATAGACTTTGATGAAACCTTTGCTCCCGTAGCTAGACTTGAGGCTATTAGACTATTATTAGCATATGCATGCTCTAAAGATTTCAAACTATTTCAAATGGATGTAAAGAGTGCATTTTTAAATGGGTATATTAATGAGGAGGTGTATGTAGAACAACCTCCTGGTTTCGAAAATCATCAATACCCTAATCATGTGTATAAACTAAACAAAGCACTTTATGGGTTAAAACAAGCACCTAGAGCATGGTATGAGAGACTTAGTAAATTCCTATTAGAACATGAATTCTCTAGGGGAAATGTAGACACAACATTATTTCTGAAAAGACAAAATAAGGATATGTTGTTAGTACAGATTTATGTTGATGATATCATTTTCGGTGCCACTAACAATCGCCTCTGCGAAGAATTTGCTGATTTGATGCAGAGTGAGTTTGAAATGAGCATGATGGGAGAACTGAACTACTTCCTCGGGCTTCAAATCAAACAATCTGAAGAAGGCATCTTCATCAATCAAGCAAAATATATCAAGGAGATGCTCAAGAAGTTTGATATGGAGGGAAACAAATCAATCAGCACCCCCATGAGCTCATCATGTAAGTTAGACCAAGATGAATCAGGTAAATCCGTCGATCAAAAACTTTATAGAGGTATGATAGGTTCTTTACTGTATCTTACTGCAAGTAGACCTGATATTATGTTTAGTGTGTGCATGTGTGCTAGATATCAGGCTAATCCTAAAGAATCACACCTAGCTGCAGTTAAAAGAATCTTTAAATACTTAATAGGAACTAAGAACATAGGACTGTGGTACTCTAAAGAATCTAGCCTAAACTTAATAGGGTACACAGATTCAGACTTCGCTGGATGTAAACTTGATAGAAAAAGTACCAGCGGGTCTTGTCAATTTCTAGGAGAAAACCTAATCTCATGGTTTAGCAAGAAACAAAACTCGGTTGCATTATCCACTGCAGAAGCTGAATATGTTGCAGCCGGGAGTTGTTGTGCTCAAATCTTATGGATTAAACAACAATTAGAAGATTATGGCATTAAACAAGATGAAATCCCCATTAATTGTGATAACACAAGTGCCATAAATCTAACTAAAAATCCAATTCAACACTCAAGAACTAAACACATTGAGATAAGACATCACTTCATAAGAGATCATGTATTGAATGGTGATGTGTCACTCCACTTTGTGTGTACTGATAATCAATTAGCAGATATTTTCACAAAACCCCTAAGTGAAGAGAGATTTAGTGTGCTTAGAAGGGGATTAGGAGTGATTGATCCATCCTAGTGGGAGTTACCACTAGATTAATTGATTTTAATGATGAGAATGAGGTTAAAAGAGAGTTTCTATTCAATGATCATCATATCAGTCCTTAATTAGGTGATTTTCCCTCATTTGGCGCGATTATAGCAAGAGTTTTAAGTGCGTGCCAAGGTTAGAGACGACTCGAGTAAGTTTCAGAGCCGGCTCCTAAGGGGGAGTCGACTCGCGCATTTGCGGGAGTCGACTCGCAAAGCTGGCAGCAAAAGGGGAGTCGACTCGCGCATATTCTGGAGTCGACTCGAGGTCGAGTCGACTCGCGACTCAGGGGAGTCGACTCGCAGTCGGGATCCGACTTTTTAACCCTAGGTTTGTCGTTTCGCAAACACTTTTCCTCAAGCCGCCACTGTTCACAAAGCCCTAGAGCCGACTCCTAGGTCATCCCCGATCGTCTCCAAGCCTTTTTCCCGTCGATTCTTCGCCGGACATTGAGTTTCCATCCGTTCCTAGGTCATTTCCGGTCCGTCCCGAGCTTCCTCTGTCCGTCCTTCATCGTCCTCAAGGTATTTTTATTCCCGTTTAGGTCAAGATGCCTCGTAAGGCCGTCGTTAGGAAGAGGTCCCGTCCCGCGGCCGTTCCCGAGCGGCGCTCCAAGGCGCGGCATGATCCCGCGAGGCAACCACCTCCGGATCGTTCCCCGCCTAGGGAGGTTCATGTTAGGCCATTGGCCGGGAAGGCCGTCTCCACCGGGAGGTATGTCGATTTTGACTTCCTCTCCCGGGAAGGGTTCACCATAGGCGATAGGCTTAGAGCCCAGGGTCTAGAGTACTTCCTCACCTTGGACCTTCCCACCTATCCTGGCCTAGTTCAAGAGTTCTATAGTACCGTCCATCGGGGAGATGGAGGTATTGAGGGCACGGTATTAGGTGTCCCATTACGTGTCACGGAGGATCTCGTTGCCCATATCCTCCACCTTCCACTGGTAGGGGTAGCTCCTGCACATCCTGAGGATAGATTTGAGGCCCTTACGATCGTCTTAGGGCAGCCACCTCAGTCCCCCCTAGATGAGGTATCTGCTAGCTCACTTCCTATTGAAGTGAGAATCCTCTTGAGCATTCTATCCAGGTCCATCTTCCCTAAGACAGGAAGATTTGATTTTGTGAATGAGAGGGACCTAGCTATTATGTCTTACATTCTTCAGGACACCCCGGTCAACTTCCCCAAGCTGATTTATAGGTATATGTGCGAGCCTTTAGATAGACCTAGGCTCTCCCTCCCATACGGGATGGTATTCACTCTCCTGTTTAGGCAGTACGAAATTTCCATTCCTGAGAGGGAACCCTCTCGTGCCTTGCGATGGACTGATCGCTTGGGTACGGGGACCATGCACAGGATGGAATTTCGGAAGAAAGACGGGATCTGGGTTAGGAAGTCCACTCTCACTGCTCAGACCACCAGACCATCACCCAGTCCTGAGCCAGACTCTGATTACCCAGACTCTCCACATCATCCAGACCTTCCATCCACTCCTCCTGCTCCTACCACCTCTGCCGGACCTTCCTCCTCAGCTCCACCATCTATGGAGGTCCGTATTGATCCAGAGCAGCTCCGAGAGCTGCGGCAGGAGATCGTCCGAGATTTGAGGGACGAGCTGCTCCGGGAGCTCCGAGATTCCGTGCCAGCTGCCACTCCTGCACCCACTCCTGCACCCACTCCATCCTCCGCATTGGTGCCATCCTTGACAGCCGTGACAGACATGACGGCTAAAGTGCGGGAAGAGATATATAATATCAGGGATTTGATGCAGGCCCAGTTCCGCAACATGAGGGAGATCAAGAGCACCACTCGACAGTTTCGAGAGGAGATAGGCCGTGACATGCACACCACTACCGAGGGGGCCGAGCGCTTGTCGAATGTGATTGTCGGCAAGCTGGACGCACTTCAGACCTCAGTGACTGGGCTTCAGACGTCGGTGACTGAGCTCTCCACTATGCACAGCAGAGCCACCTCGTCTATCATCACACAGCTTAGCCATGTCACAGAGGCAGTCGCCCTCCTCATGGAGCGGAGCAGATTGGGAGGAGGAGCCACATCCTCCAGAGGAGGAGACGCATCCTCGAGAGGAGGAGCTACATCCTCGAGAGGGGGGAGCTACATCCTCGAGGAGGACATAGATGATTTTGAGTTGTGTTTTATCTTCTTTTGTATTGTTTTTGCCTTACTTATAGTATGCTCAAATGTATTCACCTTCATATCAATACAATGAGTAGACATCTTATCTTTATTTCTGTGCCAATTGACTGTGCCATTTGATGTTTGATTGTGCCATTTGTGCCATTGATTGTGTGTGTGATTACCTCCTTTTTGATATGATGACAAAAAGGGGGAGAAATATGTATAAAATATGTAATAAGGGGAGAAATATGGTTAAAATATGTAAAAGAACTCTTAAAAACACACACAAATTTGTTCTAAGTGGATTCGGTACCTCGAGGCTCATTATCTCTCTTTTGGGGCTCCTAATGGAGTAATCTCCAGAATCTATTCAAGGGATATTCGGAGATTAGCTTAATCGTACTCAAGAACAAATTGACAGATTTTCCCTCTAAAAACAAAAAATTCAGTTCAAAAATTTCAAAGCATTAAAAGGAAATTCAGAAAACTAAAACTAGTTGAATGCATATGTTGAGGGGGAGAATCTGAATTTTAATCAAGATAAATCATTGATAACATATAAGCCAAACAATTGATTGCATAATATGGAGGCTTATATAATTCCAAATGAAAGGGGGAGCTTTAACTCCGAAATTTAAATGTTTCACACCTCTCAAACTTGGATAAATTAAATTTTCAGACATTTGAATTCACTTATGAATTTTATTTCATTATTTATTGAGCAATTCATTTTACGTATACTCAAAGTTTTGTCATCATCAAAAAGGGGGAGATTGTGGAGTGATTGATTAAAACCCCGTTTGATTTTGATGAGCTCAAAGCATTTGAGTATATCGTGTGATTACTAATGAATTCAATTGAGTGTTTCAGTGAAAATCCTGCTCAAGTGTTTCTAGACATGGTTTACAGTATTTTGGATAAGTTAAGAAGTCTGCTGAACCAATGTCTGAGACTCGAGTCGACTCCCGAGTTTCACGAGTCGACTCCAAGCGTATCAAGGTCACTGGCACGAGCTCGAGTCGACTCCTAATCAGTATGAGTCGACTCCGACTGAAAACAGACAGAAGGATAGAAGAGCAGTCTTTCAGATCTGAGATTCGAGTCGACTCCAGTGGAACGCGAGTCGACTCCCAGCGGTGCACAAAGAAAAAGTCAGAGAGTGTTTTATGGACTCTGAGATTCGAGTCGACTCCAGTAGAACGCGAGTCGACTCCCAGCGGTGCACAAAGAAAAAGTCAGAGAGTGTTTTATGGACTCTGAGATTCGAGTCGACTCCCGCATTACGCGAGTCGACTCCAAGATTGTGCGACCATCAACAGAGAAAACCATGTTACTGCCACTGAGATTCGAGTCGACTCCCAGACAGCTCGAGTCGACACCAAGACAAGCTTCACGTCAAAAGGCAGAAGACCAACTTTCGGAAACTGAGAGCCGAGTCGACTCCAAGGAAGTTCGAGTCGACTCCAAGACTGGATGAGCCAAAAGACAGAGAATCGGGAGTTCGGGCTCTGAGATTCGAGTCGACTCCCAGGACAGTCGAGTCGACTCGAGAGGGCAAAATTCAAATTTGTATCCACGGTCTACAGAGGAAAAGCCGACTCCAAAATTGCCAGGTCAGCGCCAGAAGTTGGCGAGTCGACTCCGGGCCAAGACGAGTCGACTCCCAGTCGTGACGGCAACTTTAATTCAAACTTGGAACAGTTGCCGAGTCGACTCCTGAAAAGCTTGAGTCGACTCCCGCTACAGCCGAGTCGACTCCTGATCGCGCGAGTCGACTCCAACCCACCAACGGTCACATTGTCAGGCTGCGCAGAGTGTGCAGAACGGCCAGAAAAAGTGGAGTAACGGCTAGTTTCCGTGGGGGTTGGCTTAAATAGCCACAGAAGACTGTAGCAAAATAGAGAACATACATTCCACTCCAAGCATTCAAGTCTTCAAGCTTTGCAAGTGCTCTTCAACGAGAAAAAGGGGAGATCAGCATTTACTGCGCCACCAACTTCTCCCCAGCATTCAAAGCTTCCTCCTCCTACATTCAAGTCGATCACTCATCCAAGAGGAGACCAGAGTCAAGAAGCCATTCCTCTACTTAAGCTTAAAAGCGTTTGAGGGCTTCTAAACTCATCCTTGAATATATTGTTTCATACCTGCTTTTGAGAAGCTTATTTTCTGTTTTCTTTCTACTACGTGTATTTACTTGGTTCAATCGGGGGATTGAATCAAGGGGATAAAGGTTAGTTGGTGAGCCAGTTTTAAAACCAACGTGTGAAAGGGTTTGATTGTGAGCCCGGGAAAACAATCGGGGTTGGTTCTAGTCGGTGAGCCTGGGAAAACCGACCGAGTTCGTTGTTAGCTCGTAAAACAACAAGTTTGGTTGTGAGCTTGCAAAACAACCGGCTGTAATCCAAGGGGGTTATAGTGTATTCCAAGAGAAACTTGGGGAGTGGACGTAGGAGCAAGGGATAGCTCCGAACCACTATAAAACTTGTGTTTGTGATTGATTGTCTCTTCCTCTTCTCATTTCATATTGCTCACAGCACATAGTAATTAATTAAATAACTTGGCATAGTTTTTAAATTATCCAAATTGTTTTAAAACCCAATTCACCCCCCCCCTCTTGGGTTGTCTATCTGGGCAACATGCCCAAATTAGAGAATCAATTCTCACATAGCTATCACATTAATTAAAATCAATTAGACGTTGGCCCCTAGGGACATTCGAGCTCAATAGGACGAAGATCACCGAAAGTTGCACCAATTTCGCTCTGTGGCTCAGTTGATGTCTAGGCAAGCTTTGTCCCTTTAAGGGAGACAGTTCATCTGTTCGAGGCAAGTGGTTTTTAAGTGGGACCTTTGCAACGCATCGTGACCCCCCCACTTACCTGGGAGCTTACCTGGTCAGCTCAGTCATTAGACCGGATTGGAGGCTTAGGTGCCATCTTCAAACCAGTTAGGAGCTGTCTAGTGATTTTAGGGTGAACTTAAGGAATTGATGTGTTTTTCTTTTTAGTGCATGCTTGACTGTATTTGACTAATCAAAGGAGTCTTAGTGTATGCTAGGGTGTCGTTCCAAATCTCCCGAATTAGTACCTTTTGACCCCGAAATAGAGCGTTTTATTAGGATCCTTCGAGCCGAAATCCGTACCTATAGAACCATAGGATCTACACCACTTGTCGAGATGGCTGAGGAGCAACCCAAACTGTTAAAGGAGTACTTCACTCCTTCTATTTATACCTCTCCATCTTGTATTCGACTACCTGATACCACCGCTGCTGCACATTTTGAAATTAAGTCTAGTGTCATCCAAATGCTTCCCTCTTTCTATGGACTCAACAATGAAGACCCATATAAACATTTGGATGAGTTCCTTGAGATCTGCACTACTGTCAAAATTCAGAACTTCACTGATGATGCTCTGAAACTTAGGCTGTTTCCTTTTTTCCTTAAGGATAGAGCTAAACAATGGCTCCATTCATTAGAAGCCAATTCTATTCTTTCATGGGCTCAAATGCAACATGAATTTCTAAAGAAATATTTTCCCATAGGAAGAACAAACCAATTTAGGCGTGCTATCACGAGCTTCTCCCAATCTGACGGGGAAGAATTTCATGAAACTTGGAAAAAATTTAGAGACTTACTCCGAAAATGCCCGCATCATCAAATACCCAAATGGCAATTAGTGCAATGCTTTTATGACGGACTATCCGAACGAAATCGTCAAATGGTTGATGCTTCTTGTGGGGGTACTTTCATGCTTAAAAGTGAACATGAGGCATGGCAATTATTTGAGAACCTTAATGAAAATTCCCTCCACCATGCCTCCTCCGCTCGTCAAGCACCCCCAAGTTCTCAAAGAAAAGGAACCATATATGAAGTTAACCAGTCCATAGGTCTATCTGAGAAAGTAGATGCATTATCCCGCAAATTGGACCAACTAATGTCTAAAGAACAGCTTCCAAACTTTCATCAAGCACAAGTATGTACTCTCTGTTCTAGTCCATCTCATACTGTTTTTGAGTGCCCTTCGGCAGCACAATTTTCTGAATTTGTGCAAGAACAAGTAAATGCTGCCCAAACACAGTCCCGACCGGGTAATGATCCATATTCTAACACTTATAACCCGGGGTGGCGCAACCATCCAAACTTCTCTTGGAAGCAGCAGACTTCCAATACTTTCCAGCCTTATTCCCAAAACTTTCAACCATTCCAGAATGTTAATCCATACCGTCCTTTGACTCAATTTCAACACACTCCTCCTTCACCCCAAAGAAACACAGCCTTTGAGGAGAAAGTGTTGACCTCCCTTCAAGGTTTGGAAACCATTACACAATTGGTGCACTCTCACACGCAATCTATCGCCAAGCTAGAATCCCAAATGGGGCAACTAGCTAATGCACTGGACAAGCGAGAGGAAGGAAAGCTTCCAAGCCAACCAGTGAGTAATCCTAGGGGACAATACATGGCTCAAGAAAATCAACCAAATACAATTCATCATGAACAAGCCAATGCTTTGACTACCCTAAGGAGTGGACGTGTAGTAGACAACACGATTGAGGAGGGAAACAATAAGGAAGGTAAAGAGGAGGAGAGAAATGTATCACATGAAAATCCAAAACCTTCCTCTTCCTCAGTTAGTCCACCTTCGGCCAAAACTCACATCCCAAAGGCTCCATTTCCTGAAGCTCTTAATGCACCCACTCCCTTTGGCAAGAAAGGAACTTCACTAGAGGAGATGATGGAGGTTTTCAAACAAGTCAAAATCAACCTCCCGCTTCTTGATGCTATTAGACAAGTTCCATCTTATGCCAATTTCTCAAAGACCTTTGTACCCAAAAGCGAAAATCTAGGACACATGTACCTAAAAAGGTCTTCCTAACTGAGCAAGTGAGTTCTATTCTCCAACACAACACCCCACCGAAATTCAAAGATCCTGGTGCTCCCACCATCTCCTGTGTCTTAGGAAATAATTTCATTGATCGAGCACTCTTAGATCTAGGGGCAAGTGTCAACATTTTACCTTACTCAGTTTATGAGAAACTTGGGTTAGGTGAGTTAAAACCAACCTCGGTATCCCTTCAATTGGCTGATCGATCTGTAAAAATACCACGAGGAACAATTGAAGACGTCCTAGTCAAGGTAGACAAATTCTATTTCCCAGTCGATTTTATCGTCCTTGATATGGAACCTGTGCCTAATCTTAAGAAACAGATCCCTATGATTCTAGGTCGTCCCTTTTTAGCTACAGCCAATGCGAGTATAAATTGTAGAACTGGGGTGATGAATATATCCTTTGGGAATATGAAGGTCAAGTTAAATATATTTCGTGCCTCTGATCAACCTGCAAAGGAAGTTGAGTGCTTCCTAATAGACAAAATGGACGATCTTGTAGAAGAAACCCTTTCCTATATTTTGGCAGATAACCCTCTGAAAACATACTTGGCCCATTTTGACTTTGACATCGACAAGGCCATAGAAGCAGTCAACTTCCTGCTTAACAATCAGTCTTCCACAAATTTTCTTTCTTGGAGAACCCCGCATGAACCCGGTATGATTTGATAAGGATGCACTGCGTCTGGCTGAAGACGTTAAACTTAGCGCTTGTTGGGAGGCAACCCAATTCTCGTAGGTTAATTTTGCATATTTTCTTGTCGCATTTTTTTTATTATTTTCTTAACAGGATCCCTCATATTACTGATGCAACTACGGTAAAATGCTTCTATCCTCCATATGCATCATATTTTCGTCCAAAATAAAAAATATATAAAACAATAAAAATAATAATATAATATTCAAAAAAAAAGAAAAAAACATTGAGGACAATGTCTAATCTAGGTTGGGGGATATAGATTCGAATTTTTGAAGAAATTTTTCGAAATTTTTGATTTTGTGAATAAGTATTTCATCTCAAAAAAAAAAAAAACCTAATTTCTATACTTTAATGCTGAAATGATAAACACACAAAGTATATAAAATCTAAAAAGCCCAATAACTAGTCAGGAGTAAGTCAATTTGAGTTCTTTTTATTAAAAGTTCTTTTAGTAAGTTGTAAGATAATTTTTACTTTAGAATTTCACAACACACATGGCCTGCACTTCTAAGGGTTAGGTTCAACATGATGTTGTTAAGTCTGGTAGCAACCTTGAGTCCTGATGAATTATACCTATCTAATTCACTATTAAAAAAAAAAAAAAAAGAGAAGTAAATTTAGTCAGGTACATCGAAAAGGGCTACCTATTGTCAAAGGTCAGCGGGCTTGTGATGATGAACCCGAGCATAGGTCCGTAGGGGAGTCTTGATGCCCAACACCTTACGCCATCTGGTGTGGGAGTGTTGACTGAGTGCTCGCTACACGGAGGAATCATTACAAGAGTAAAAGTGCGTAATTTATAAATCTCAAAAAAAAAGAGAAAAAGAAAAAGAAAAAAAATATAATATTGACCTTGAAAAAGACAATAGTGTGAAAGCCATCGTTGTAAAAATTCGAGTAAACTGGAATATTACAGATAAAGCCCATGAGGTATTAAAGTAAACATCCACAACTCTCGAAATCCTGCAAGATAGAATGATTTTGAATCAGTGATTAGGTCTTATCTGACCAATTCTTGGAAACTACTAGCTTTAGCAGTATTTTGGGGATCTAAAGCCTTAGCTTGTGTATGGTCCAGACATCACCGAGCACCCAAGTATAAATTAGCCTTACAACTCTCTAACGGAAACTTAATGACTTCAACTTAAGTTGCATCTTGACCTAGGATTTGGGCTGACTTAGTAATAAAACTTTGTGTGCTTTTGAAATTCTTGGCATTTATGCATTTGAAATTAGATTTTATAAAACAATAAATTCTTTGAGTAGAGACAACAGTTTGTGGGTATCTGAGCCGGAAACCCTCACGAGACAAAACTCGTCCACTAGGGCCACCTAGGGGTTTAAAGCCTTATTGCATACGGTAAATGCAATCGCGATTCCTGCGAAAGTGAGTTAGTTTTTATTTTGCTTGAGGACTAGCAAAATGTAGGTTGGGGGGTGTGATAAGTGCTAAATAATGCATAAATTAATATCTTATTCATAGCACTTATCATTATTTTAATTCACATAATTTGTAAATTCAACCAAAAAAAAATGTATTACCTTCATGATTGCATTTTAATAAATTATCCAAGGTAATTCAAGTTTGATTTGATTATTTATTAATTAAGCTTAATGCATGCAGGTCGAGTCGAGCTCAATTAGGTAAAGCCTATGGACACTGCAGCATCCTCCAGAGTCGACTCCAAGAACTCTCCTCCAAAACCCAGTGCTTCCCATTAATTTCCGTTTCTTCACAATTTCACCTACTTCACTTCCCACACTTTTCAATCATTTATTTCTCAGATCTCAAAGTATATCATCTATTCATCTATAGTTGCACAGATCTCAGAGAATTCTAGTCATTGGCCTAGCCAAATAGGATTAATTCCCCTGTTTCAAACGGTTCAATTCCCACGTCCTTCCCAACTTCACCAAATCCAGCGTCTTCAACCAACTCATCTCCCCATCCCGTGAGTATTTCAAAATAGAGCCAAGACCCCATCTTCCCGAGATCCCAACTTCACTTCCCCTGTTTCTTCCACGTCCACGAACCAAGCCAACAGCCGCTGGTATTCAATCTCATCCTCCACGCACAATCAAACTTATTTTCCCAGCCGAATCTGGCACCTCCCAACGGCTCAGTATCCTCCAAGATCTTGCAGTTCATTCGTGATACGTTCCCATCCCACTGCCAGCCGCAAGTCAAACATCCCACCGTTCACAAGGATCAAGTCCCAGCTGCCAGCCGTTCCAAAGCTTCATCTCCTCCATCTTCATCCCATCATCCGCTTCATCCTCATCTTTTAAATCCCCTGTTTTCCAACCGTGAACAACATCCTCAACGTCCCAGCTATCTTCCATTCCCAACATCTTCATCTCCGCGTCATCACAGAGTATCCCAGCAGTTCCAACATCTTCCCATTCTCCAACATCCGGATGTCTTCTTCCGAATCCAAACAAAGCCTTCCTTCCAGCTCCCAGCTCATTCTATGCTTCGGTCATTCAAGATCAGCCTTCATTACCGTTTGGCATCCCACGAACAAAACCAATCCATTCGTTCCCAACCTCAAATCCCAACGTCCGAGTACTCTGCGATCATCCTTATCCAGCCATCTTCCATTCCCCTGTTTTGGATTAATCTCTTCCGAAATCAATCCCAGCCATTCCGTCGTCCACAACCTCTTCCTCCGAAATCTTCTCAAACGCTCACAGGATGAACTCAAATCCCGCTCTCATCCCGCTCGGACAAAACAACTGATTCATCCTTATCCCACGAGCTTCATCTCAACTGTCAGCCGAGATCCTTTCCCAATATCCCACGGGATAAGCTCCAAACCCAGCGAATCAAATCAAGCAACAAATCTCCCAGCTCATCCCCTGCTCACAGATCCATCCAACTTTCAGCCGAATCCATCAGCCTTCATCCCATCCGCGTTCAAAGCCTCTACTCATCTCACGATTCCATCCCAGCATCCCAACCGTCTTCCTTTCCTCCCGTATCCCATGAATGAAACCAACCTCTCTCACATCACGGATTATCTCCCAACGATTAACCACTCGTGAGCCTTATCCTACTTCCTGTCATCTTTATCTTCCCACGACGTGCGGTTGGTGAAGGCTATAAAAGGGGAAGAGACGGACCCCTTGGCATCTGATCTCTCGGAGGCAAGTCCGACGGGAAGAAGAAGAGGAAACAGGGGAGGGGGTGAGCCACGGGAACATGAGAGAATAAAAAATAAGAGGAGAGAGAAGAGTTTTGTTATTTTGGGAATATTTCAAAGAAAGAAATCATGAAAGAAGAGATGGGAGCCTGCTGCTGTGCTGCTGCTGCCGTCTCCAACTCCATGCAGGGCTGATCTCTTCTCCAGGGCTGGATGTAGCCCTAACAAAGGGCCAAGGGTTTTTATATTTTTAATTTCTATTCTTGGAGTTGTATAAACCTTATTCTGCTTCTAATAAATATTTTATTTCATCTCATATTTAATTTCTGTGATTTTAAATATGAAGTTTATACAACTGCTCTTCATGATCATTGAAGTAAAAATAAGATAGTTCATGCTTAAGGAAGATGCGATGTGCTACCACCTTAGATTAGGGTAGACATTTCATGCTAAACTAAAGATGGATTATGCCTAAATTACTTCTGTGAAATTTTATTCGAATGCTTATTAGGCTTGTAGCCAATTTGCATGTTAATCCAAGAATAAATTAAAATATAAATAACCCTTGTTCCGATGTTAGTGGTGAATTCCTTGCCCTAGGTTCTCCCAAACTGATATCATTTTAATTGCATTTTCTTTTATTAAATTGCTTAGTTTAATAGTCTTCACAAATTCTCTTTTTCAAATATTTTTATTTTTAAAGAAAAACAATTATACCCCAATCCCTGTGGATCGATACCCGTAATCACTATCCTACCAGATACGTGCTATTGCGTGGTCTTTAAAGTTGACTATCACCCACCTGCCCGACGTTTTTCCCACGCTTTGGGAGCGTTGGCAGGAAATCTACCGACGCTTAAAGCGTCGGTAAAGACCAAAAAAAGCGTCGAGAGATATTCTTTCTTTTATAGTGACTTTTTATCTCTTTTCACCCAATGTTGCACTGACCCAGATACATAAGCTTGTTGAAATATAAACTAGAAGCCATTCACAATCCGTAAACTATCAAATTAGATGAAATATCTTAAACATCCGGTTTCATAAATTGCCCTTTTACAGAGCATTGGAGAAGGCAATGGATTGTCTGGCGGAAAATAGCTGTTTTCATGCTGGAAAAGAAAATAGAACGGACGAGCGAAACAAATAATATGAGAACAGTTCACATAATAGTTCCCTGAGTAATCGGGAATGACTTTTATATATATCCTCACCCTCTATCAACTTGGGCTGCAAATGGGTTCAACTCGGCAAAGCTAATGATGTTCGAAGGCTCATGGATTAGGTCGGATAAAAAATTAGACCTAATCTGAAAACCAGGTCAACTCTGGATTTCGTAATTTCCAATTTGACCTGACCTAACTTGTGTTTTACTTGAGTGTAATTTGGATCAAAAAAATAAGCCCAACTGGCGTAGCCGTGATCTAGCCCAACTTGAAAATCTAAACCATATGAAACTACTATTCTTTTTTGTGATCGGACAGATGAATCATACTTGTCTAGTACGAATAAATCCAACAAAATCAGAAAATAAAATGTCACGAAGAGCAACTAGAATAGCTGACGAGTCAACCCACGACACTTCACCAGAATGTTTTGCCACAGTCTGCAGTTCTGTTTGCCTTCCAGTAGACATGCCTAACACACAAGGAGACACTCCCTCAACATCCTCCAAAATATTCCGCAAGAGGTGTATATATACCTACTACTTCCGAACTGTCTCTGAATCCACTCAATCGCAGTAGTTGAGTCACCCTCAGTGGCAATGAGGTCATCCCACAAGACTAGCCTCGCGTAGTTGATGTCTACCCAAGACACCCTAAATTTTGTCCAGCGACTGAGATATCAAAGATCTGACTCTCGTCAACAGTTACAACTCTATAATTTGGGCCTCGGATCACAAACCAAGCTCCAACTTTGTTGCTTCCACCAGTCACATTTCTATAAAAGTTGACTTTGAGAAAGCTTGAGGGTAGGGGCTTCCAAGTAATGAATACCAACCGGGTCATTGCAAGAGCTGAGAAGGGTCTCAAGTATCCTGAACTATCATAAGATCTCCAGCAAAAGATGGGTGAATGATGTCAATAGCCTAAATCAATGCCCTCTCCAGAATTAACCTCGTTGGCTGACTTCTCCCCTCAAAGTTATAAGCATTCATGTCTAGCCAAATATGATATGTAATATATGCATCCCTGATGCCCCATGGTTTGTGTGATGCACTATTGATGCTGCCCCACAAGGACTTGAGGAAGGTCCATATTGGAGTTGCCAAATGAAGAATCTTTGAAAGGAAATTGGTGAGCCTCCACACCTACACAGCTTTCTAGCACTAAAAAAGGATATGTCCAATAGTCTCTACATCATATCACAACAAGGGAAGGTTGGGGGGATATTTATCCCCTGACCACTTAGAACCCTCTTGATTGAAAGACGATGCCATGCCACCTTCAAGATAAATAGGCTAACTCTAGGATGAATCCCAAGCCTCTAGATCCAACTGGCTCAAGTCTAAAAAGGTCATAAAAATCCATAGCCTTTACCTTCAAACTGCAAAAAAATCTCCAAACCCTCATGTCAGGAGCACCCTGAGTAGGAATCACAAAAACTACTCTATCACCTAAATAACTTTACCTATTCACTAAATGAAGCCTCATTTAAAACAATATCTCATTTTCATCTCAATAATCTTATCTATTCCCACCTAGTTTCACTTAATTATATCTAAATACTCATTATTTATCTTGGCGAATTCTTATTTATAATATTCTCAAGTATAGTAACATATATTTATAAAAAAATTAAAAAAATAAAAATTAAATACAAATTCATATTTAAGTTGTATTTTTAGTATCATTTAACAAATACAACAATATTATATTACATCATCAATTATTACCTTTTTATCTAGCAAAAACAACTAAATGCTTGATTGAAACAATAAACCTGAATTGACTTAATCCCAACCTAGACTAGGAGATTTCTACTTGGGTTTGTGTGATAATTGACCCTGACATGATATGAATGATCTGTTGGATCTAAATCTTTTTTATGGACCCAATCGGATCTGAAACAATCAGCCAATGGACTGAGCCCAGGATCAAAATCAAGATCCAACATGATCAGGTTGGTTCTGGGTCGCTATACCTTGGTTCAACCTAATCCAATTACAGCCCTACTCCCGACCATGGATTTCTAATATTCTGATATATAAACAGCCTCTAAGATTTAATAGTCAAGTTTTTGACTGATTGATCATATCTGTTAACTTTCATAATGAACAAGGGAAGTGGAATCTAGACTTTCTCAAAGTTCTTTTGGACACAGTCTAGGCGGTTACCACATGGCTGGTGCCAGGGCCAGCATATACTGAGAGGATATATTGGAATGACAACCATTAGGTCAAGGTTTTCTCATATCTACCATAATGATGGGCCATACTGGAGCTTCGAGTGTAGGCACTTCCATTTTTCTTTTTGTACAAAAAGCTGACATGGCCTTTCTTCGTGTCTAAAATGTGAAGCGCAGCTAGAGAATGTAGAGCGTGCCTTGATTCAAATTGCCAACAAGCAACCCATGTTTGTCGGTTGGTTTGTTGAGGGTGGCCATCGCTCTTTGCATTTTCTCTCCTCAACATGCTATGGCTTTTCTTCAAGTTCCAAGCAGTAGCAACAGACATTTCTGACATACTTTGTCATTGGACCTTATGGAATTCTTGCTTCCTAGACTAGTGGTTCTAGTAGGGCCAAATTAGTCCAAATGTAGCAATTTTAATGGATGTTGATACTAAATTCTTAGGTTTAAATGATACTCTATTTTGTTTGCCTAGTTGGCAAGCAGCACATACTTTAGCATTTTTAGATTTGATTTTAGGCGAGGCCTATTGCTAGATCTTTTTTAAGTAATTTAGTTATCATGTCCCAAACTAGCATAAGCTAACTTCCTATACCATATCCAACTAGTTTCATTATTTTTAGAGATCATTGCCATAAGATGCTGAATGTATCGAAAAGATCATCCAAATCAACAATGTAAAGATATCTTTGTCTATGGCCAATAAATCTAACTTCATTGTCAATACCACTAGTTACTATGCAATAGGAAGACTCAAATGCAGTGGAATAACTCTTATCATATAATTGATTAATGCTAAGTAAATTTATGTTTTAAACAATCAACTAATAGAACATTTTTAATAGAGGTGAAGGAGCTTGTACCAATATAGCTGATGTCAATAACTTTACCCTTGTTGCCACCAAAAGTCACCATCTCTCCATTCTTTGCCATTAACAAGACGAATTGAGATTCATCTCTAGTCATATGCCTTGAGCAGCTACTGTCTAGACAACACTTTCTTTTTTTGCTGCTCGCTACAAGGCATACCTATAAAAGAAAGGTCAAAATTTTATTTTAGATACCTAAATTTTCTCGGATCCTTAATAGATAGTTATAACTTTTCTTAAGAATCCAAATCTTCTTTACACCTACATAGGTGTTATTTTTGATGCTATAGATGTGTGCTATTGTCTCTTTTTATCGCAACAGTTGCAAGTAATGAAAGGACTATAAGTGTTGGCTGCTTTAAAAAAAAATATTTTTCAAAAACTTTTGCTTTTTAGAAGGATCATAACCAATCCTAGCTTTATTATAGACACATCTAAGATTATATCTAACTTCTCCCTTTCTTTAGTGAACTTCAAAAGAGTAGTAGTTAGATCTTTTGTTTTCTTTTTCAAAATAGTGTTTTCTTTGACTAATTTTTCTTTGTCTTTGCGTAAAACTTTTTTGTCTTTAGATAACTAGTATTTAGTTTTCTAAGTTTTTTGTTTTTGATAGTTAATTGTTTTAATTCAACTACTACTTCTTTAGAAGCCTCTTGTAGTTTATTGAAAGTAAAATCAACTATAAGTTCAATATTTACCTCCTCATTCTCATGTGCCACTAAGCAATGATTTGCGACCTCTTGTTGCTCATCTTTCAAGTTGTTTTTTTTGGCTATCACTCCATGTGACAATCGCTGCTTTCTTCTTATATTTCTTCTCTACTTTCTTCGAAAGAAGGCAGTCAATTTTTTATGTGTCCAGACTTTTTACACTCATATCATGTGATCGGCTCTTTCTCATTCGCCTTGTCGGTCTCTCCCTTAATCCCATCTCTTTTTCTTCCCTACCTCTTCTTCTTCATGAATCTCTTGAATTTTCTGGTCATGAATGTGATTTCTTCATCATCATCATCGCTAGAGCTCCTAGTGTCTATCTCTTCTTCGTCAGTAGAGGACTGGTGTGCAATTATCTTCTTCTTCTTGATGTCTTCTTCCTCGTGGTGCTTTATGGTCAGCTCATGGGTCATCAAGGAACCTCGAAGCACCTCTAGAGGTAGCACGTTCAAATCATTTGATTCTCACATCATAGTTACCTTAGCTTCCATTTTTTCAACAAGGATCTAAAAATTTTTCTTACAAGTTTCACTGTTAGTATATGATTTACCCAAAGTTTTTAATGCATTTATGATATTAGTGAACCTAGTGAACATATCAGAGATGGTTTATTTAGGTTTCATTTTAATGTTCATAATTATGAACTAGCATACTGATTTTGGATTCCTCGGCCCAGTTAGTGCCTTCATGGATAACCTCCAGCCTATCCCAGATTTTCTTGGTAGATGTGCAGGTAGAGATTCTATTAAACCTAGCTGCATTCAAGGAACAATACAAAGTGTTCATTGTGTGGGGATTTAGTTGAGCCATCTTTATATCATTCTTATCCCATTCACATTCATATTAGAGAACTTTACACCATCTACCATCTCAGTGAATATGTGAGGGCCATCTACTATGACATTCTACATGTCATAATCAAGTGCTTGGATAAAGATTCTCATCTTAGCCTTTCAGTAGGTATAGTTTGACTTACTAAACAGAGGAGGATGGTTAGTAGTCTATCCTTCAACCAAAGATGAACCTATGAGGGTTCCCATTTTGATCTTAGCTCTTTGACTATTAGGTCAAATGAGAAAGCAATAAAGCATCGGGCTCTAATACCAAATGTTGCCCAAGTTAGCAACCCAATAGGGGGCAAGAATTGGGTTTCTTTTAAAAAAATTAACTTAACAGAGATAATCTTATAGATACTATGAACGTAAAGTGCAGTGAAATAAGGAACATTGCAATAAAAATTGTTGGCCCAGAACCTTGGACGATCGATCCCTCTCGACCGGGTTGTGAAAGAAATCAAACTCAGGGTGAAGATCGGTGACAATGTGGAGGGTTTCCCTCTGGTGGCGGCGGGGCATTTTGCATTTTGCTTCAAGAAGGAGGAGGTGAGAGATGTAGGGCTTCGGAGTGGACCCTGGTTCATATTCAGGCAGCTGGTGGCTATGGAAAGGTGGCGCCCAGACTTTGTCGTCGGCGTCCACTAGGTCAGCAAAGTCGCCATCTGGGTGCGATTGTCGGCGCTTCCGCTTGAGTTCTGGGAGTGGGAGTCGATCTTCGACATTGTTGGAGCGGCAGGACGCCCCCTAGCGGTGGATGTGACGATGGACAAGATGCGGCGGCTAGGGTTTGCTAGGCCAAAGATTGAGGTCGACGCCCTAAAACCCCTACGGCACGGAATCTATTTGTAGGGAGTCTCGAGGAAAATCTGGCAGGACTTCACATACGAGAACCTGCCTGGACTGTGTTACTCATGTGGGTGCATAGGCCATGACCGGGGAGGATATGAAGCTCCACCCCCGCCACCGGTTGTTGCGGGGGCCGAAGGGGAGGCCACCACGGTGGAGGGGGGCCCTTTGGACCGGCAACGGTGTCCCTCGACCAGAATTAGAGGCCGGCATTTGGCCCGTGGTTGACAACCAACCGGATTTGGAAGTAGAAGTCGGCGGCGGCGGTGATGAAGGGGAAGACGATGGCCACTGAGTTGGAACCAGAGCCAACTCAGGGTTCGCTAGTTAACTACATGGGCCTCGTCCAACTGGAGCCTAGCCCGGGTGCGGTCGAGCAGGCAACGGAGTCGAGCGAGTGGCGGACGGTGACCAAGAACGCTCAGGGGAAAGCGCCGGCGACGGTCGACCAAGGCGGCGACTCGGTCTTCTTGGCCGAGGTGAGTTACTTTGACCTAGTTTCTTTTTCTGAGTCAGTGTCAAGCAAACTCGGCGAAGAGGAAGATGGGCCCCCGGACGATTTAGGCCCTATTAAGGAGGCCCAAGGACCTCTTAATAGGGCTGAGACCTGCCGTGGACCCGGGCTTTCAAAACGGGCCCGAAGCCCATTGAAAGGCAGGGGAAGACTTGGGCCCTCCAAACCTTTGGACCAGGATTATTTTGGAACGGGCCACTTAGTCGGGGACCAAACAAATCTAAGGGATCGGGGGGGTTCTGGCCATCAGGATGCAGGTTCCTCCCGAAAGTGCCCGACCGCCATCTGACCCCTCCTTCCCCATACCGCCGGTGACGGAGAACAGGCAGCTCAAGGGGAGGGGCCACAGGAGTCTTCTGACCACGGGTGCCAAGTCTGGGGAAGAAGTAGAACCAAAGGGTGGAGGTCGAAGGGACAAGTCCATTACGCCCACCCAGGGCTCTTCAGAGGATGGCATCAACCATGATAGCGTCCGACGTCGGGGGGAGGCTGTGGCAGTGGAGAATTAGGGAGCAGCCTCAAGTGACAGGGTTCAAGCCAGCAAGGGGGCAGGTGGTGGGGATCACTGCCCGAAGCCTATGGGGGGAAGCCCATGAACGGATGATGGCTAAACTGAAGCAGGCCATTCAAGGATGGGAAGGCACTTCAAGCTCATGGGGGTCCAAACCGGGGAGGGTAGGTGCTCCCTCTCAGTCTCTAGATGAAGATACTCTTATGGAATTGCCAGGGTGCAAGAAAACCGTCATTTAGCCTGGCATTTAGGAGGTTAGTTCACTTGCATGAACCATCTATTTGTGTGCTTTTAGAGACTAGACTTTCAGGAAGAAGCCTACAGTGAGCAAGGCAGAGGTTGCCCCGCTCATGGGGCTTTTATGCAATTGAATCTCGGGGGTTGTCAAGGGGCATCACTGTCACATGGAAATTGGACAGTTGCACTATTGATGTCTTCAATGAATGTAACCAGAATGTAGTCATGGTCATATCCGATGGAAGTAGTCAGTCATGGGTTCTGTCAGCTGTCTACGCTAGCACTGATTTTCAAGAGAGGAGGAGATAGTGGGATGAGGTGAGTTGCTTGATCAATCAGGGATACCCAACACTGGTGGCCAGTGATTTTAATTACATAGACAGTCTTTTGGAAAAGAGGGGGGGGACCATTCACTCTCAAGCAGGAGGTAAGGAAGTTTCAAGACTTTATTATGAAGAATGGATTGGTGGATCTGGGGTTCTCTAGACCAAGGTTCACATGGTGCAACAATAGGCTGGGTTATATTAGGGTATGGGAGCGGATTGACCGGGTCTTTGCCACGGTAGGATGGATTTAGAGTTGGCCAGATTTCAGGCTTAGCCGCTTGCCACAAATTGCATCGGATCATTGCCTTATGCTGGTAAGCACTTCTCCTCACCGTCCGATCAGTGGCCCTTTCCGATTTGAGAAATTTTGGCTCTCTTATCCATGTTCTTGGGAGGTGGTAAGAGAGGCGTGGCAGACACTGGTGCGAGGGGATGCTATGCATAGGGTTACCCGCAGGTTGGAGATGACGAAGAGACGACTGAGAAAATGGAACAGGCTTAAGGTGGGGAACATAATCAGGAGGATTGAAGCAGCTGAAGCTTCCATCGAGGCTTTTCAGACTAGAGAGGATTGGAGTGGTGGCTTGACTGATGATGAGCTGGGGGAGCTTCAGGCATAGCTTGCCATGCATCATTCCTTACCAGGACAGCATGAGATTTTTTGGAGACAAAGGTTGAGGATTCAGTAGGATGACCACAACACAAGATTCTTTCACCAGGCCACCGTCATCTGCAGGCAGTGGAACATTGTTCACAGTATCAGGGATAGAAGTGCAGATGACCAAAGACCCGGCTGTGATTAGAGGAATCCTGGAGGAGTTTTTTAGGGCCAGATGGACAAAGCAGACCAGTGGTGGGGGGCCACCCACTAGCCCACCCTGCTGCGGAGGGTCATAGATGAGGAGAATACGGAGTTGATTAGGCCTATATCGACACCAGAGATTTAGGAGAGCTTGTGGTCTCTAGCTGAGGACAAGGCTCCTGGTTCGGATGGTTTTTTTCTCATCTTTTTTAGGAGATATTGGCACATAGTCAGGGTAGATGTGACCGAGGCTATTCTACAGTATTTTAGCTCGGCCAGGATGCCTAGTGAGTGGAAACATACTTTTGTTATCTTTATTCCTAAGAGGCAGAATGCCATGGAGCCAAGTCATTATCGACTGATCAGTTTGTGTACTACTCTCTACAAGATCATTGCCAAGATCCTAGTGAGGAAAGTTAAAGGTGTAATTACTGAGCAGATCAGCCCTGAGCAGAGGGCATTTATTGGGGGTGAAGCATTTCTAATAATGTACTGATAGCACAAGAATTCATGTGTGTCCTTAGGCGTGCTTCAAGTAGGCGGGGACTGATGGGTATCAAGTTAGATATGGAGAGAGCATATGATGAATGAATTGAAATTTTCTAACACAATCCTTGGAGCTCTTTGGATTCCATCAGCAGTGGATCGGATGGGTTTTGAGCTGTATCCAGGCACCTTCCTTCGCCATTCTGGTGAATGCAATGCCCACGCAATTTTTTAAGTCTTCAGTGGGCCTGCGGCAGGGATGTCCGTTGTCACCTCTTTTATTCATTCTCGCCTTGGATGCCCTGTCTAGAGCACTTCGTGTTAGAAACCCCGATCATGCCGCAGAAAATTCAAAAAATTCAGATGCAGCGGAAGAGGCATGCGCGGGATCAACCGTTCATCGCATGAACGTTGTTCAAAAACCGTTCGTAGATAGATAAGGATTAAAAACTTTTAATCTAATTAGAAGATCAGATCTTCACCTTGTGCGGGTAGATGATCACCGCAAACTGAAGTTCGTGGTTTAGGATGAAGGTTTGCTTGAAGCCGTTCAAGAGCCCGGCCTCTATGGGTATCCACACGAAGCAGAGGACCGATCCAATCGCTCTAATCTCCCCGGGGTGCTGGCTCCCTTGCAGAGATTGGTTTTGATGGCTGATCACCTCCCTTTCTTTCAACTCTTGAATGCTAGAGGGAGGAGGAAGAAGATGAAAGGATCAAGGAAGAAGATCCAAAAGGCTAGAAGCAGCCTTTCCTTTCCTTGCATTGAATCCCAAACGGAGGAGGAAGAAGGAGACCACCATGGATCTTTTTCTTTCTTGCTTGCGGCTGATCCAAGAGGAGAGGAGAAAGGGGGCGTACGGCCACAAGGGGAGAGCTTCTCATATGAATTAGGTCAGCCCCCAAGCCTCCTCTTAAATAGCATCTAGGGCTCCTATTTGGTTTAGTCCAAATCATGAATCAATTGGGTTCAATCTATACTAGTCCTAATCCAATTAGAACTTGAATGAACCATGACTCAATTGAACTCTTCAATCCTAATCTAATTAGGAGCCATCTTGATTCATTGGATTAATAATTAATTGGGACTTAAGAAATCCTAATCTAATTAGGACTTGTTTAATTCTAGTCCTAATCCAATTAGGACTCTAATTTGAATTCGAAGTCCTAATCCGATTAGGACTCTAGGAATCCTACTCCAAGTAGGAATCCAAATTTAATTCAAAACTCCTAATCTAATTAGGATTATAGGAATCCTACTCCAAGTAGGAATCCTAGTCCTACTCCTAATAGGATTCCCTGTCCAAGTAGGATTTCTGTCCTAATCCAATTAGGACTCTATGAATCCTACTCCAAGTAGGACTCCTAGTCCTACTCCAAATAAGATTCCCAGTCCAAGTAGGATTTCTAGTCCTAATCCAATTAGGACTCTATGAATCCTACTCCAAGTAGGACTCTTGTTTTAAGTCCAATTAATCAATTTTCTTTGTTCCTTCTTCAACTTATTATCAATCAAATTGATTACTTGTGATTCCTAATCACGATTCAACCATCGGATCGGTCATTACTTCTAGTGTGTGACCCTATAGGTTCTACTCTGACTGGTAGTGAGATATATTATGATCTCTATCACAATATCATTGAAAACTCCTTTCAATGGATTGGAACGATTCCAACTCTACTCTTTAGGGTTTATCGATCATCGAGATAATCCCTGTGAGTCCCACCATCCACCAGTGACACCTAGCAGCATGTAGTGGCTACCCAGTAGAATAAAATGATGAACCTCTAGGTACAGTTATCGTGTGATACAGTCCTACTATCGTGGATCCCTACAGGACGGAGGTCATGGATAACTCGTCAAACCCCTTCGTCTGTCATATGTCAAGATTTATTCGACTCGAGTTCGATAATGGAAAACTCTTTCTCCACTTTATATTACTGCCCTGGCCAAGGTCTTAGAACTCAGTCTAACAAATCACATAGGATCACTCCTCTTCTATCAAGGTCGATAGATTCCATGTAAGCGCATACCCTACTCCTACAGTGAACTTACTGCAGCCAATCTACACTACAAGGACCCATATGACTAGAGACCATGTATACGTATAGTCAAACTACAATAACCTTACTGTGAGTAGCTGAAGCACCGCAGGTCAAAGGACCAGTCACACTACTGCAACATCAAGCAAGTCACTGACGAGTGGATAGACATCCAAGTGACTTCTTGTGTTGGTCACGCTCAGTACCCTTGTTCTCTAACAAGCACCTGCACTATTACTTCAGTGTCCCCACACCGTGGACTCGAGTCTCGTCCATCCATAAGGAAAGTAATGTGTGCACTGATCTTATCGGATCGATCACCGTCCTCGTGATGATCCATCGATCAGGAGCGTTCAGAAATTAATCACTAATGATACATGGCTCAAATTTTCAACTCTTGAGAATATGCATCATCATCTTATTAATTCCTTGGACGATTCATAGACACAATTATAATCTGAATAAAAAAGATGCCTTTCATTTATTCAATAATAATAAAGTCAAGTACAAATTATGTCCTAGAATTAATAATGTGTCAGCCAAAATTGGCTTCTAGGGCATACATCTAACAATCTCCCACTTGCACTAAAGCCAATCAGTCATATATCTAAGCCCCATCTTCTCAAGGTGGGCTTCAGTCTTTTGCTGACTTAGCTGCTTAGTGAACGGGTCTGCCACGTTATCCGTGGAGTCTACTCTCTGCACCTTTACATATTTCTTCTCAACATAGTCGCGTATGAGGTGGAAGCGCCGCTCTATGTGCTTGGACTTTTGATGAAACCTTGGCTCCATAGCTAGTGCTATGGTGCCAATGTTATCGCAGTAAAGTGTTATGGCATCTAATGACATTACACCTAACTCTGCAATGAACTTTTAACCAGAAGGTTTCCACTGCACCCTTAGATACGGCTTAACATTCAGCTTCTAAGGTAGAATCTATAATGATCGGTTGTTTGGAACTCGTCCAATTTATTGAACCACCATTGCACATATTCTGATGTACTTTCTATCATCAATATGTGTGCATCCTTCTACCTTCAACTCTGATCTTCTGTCAAAGACCAAGAACATGTCCTTAGTTCTTCTCAAGTACTTAAGACTGTTCTTCACAGCTATCCACTGCTTTTTGCCTGGATCTGATTGACATATGCTCGTGACATTCACAGCATGTACTATATCAAGTTATGTACATAGCATGGCATACATGAGGCTCCCTATTGCTGATGCATAGGGGATCTTGCTCATGCGTTGAATCTCTTCAGATGTGTTGGGGCACATCTTCTTGGAGAGATTAATTCCATGCCTTAGGGGTAAGAGACCCCTTTTAGAGTTTTCCATGCTGAACCTTTTCAGCACTTCCTTTATGTACATCTTCTGTGATAGGCCAAGCATCCTTTTAGATCTATCTCTATAGACCTTTTATTCCCAAAATATAGGAAGCTTTCCCAAGGTCTTTCATGGAGAATCTTTTTGACAACCTGACCTTGACCGAGGTTAGCATGGAAATATCATTCCTTATCAGGAGGATGTCGTCCACGTACAGTACGAGAAATACAACAGCACTCCCACTAACCCTTTTGTAAACACATGGTTCCTCTTCGTTTTTGCTGAAATCAAACGTTTTGATTGTGTCATCGAAACGAGTGTTCCAACTCCGAGATGCTTGCTTTAGTCCATAGATGGACCTTTGCAGCTTGCAGACCTTGTGATCTCCATCACTGGAAGTGAAACCCAAAGGCTGTTCCATATAGATGTCTTCATCAAGATATCCATTCAGGAAAGCTGTTTTCACATCCATCTGCCAGATTTCATAATCATGAAATGCTGCAATGGCAAGTAATGTTCGGATGGATTTTGGCATGGCTACAGGTGAAAAGGTCTCTGATAGTCAATGCCCTCGTGCTGACTATACCCTTTCGCCACAAGCCTTGCTTTATAGGTCTCTACCTCTCCATCCGAACCTATCTTCCTTTTGTAGATCCATTTGCATCCAATAGGTACAATACCTTCTGGTGGATCTACTAAGGTCCAGACTTGGTTGGAATGCATGGAGTCTAACTCTGACTTCATGGCTTCCAGCCATTTCTCGGAATCGATATCAGATATCGCCTCGTCGTAGGTTTTGGGATCTTGTGTATGATCCCTATCTCCCACTAGGAACATTTCCTCGGTATCCTCTTCTAGTATACCTAAGTATCTATCGGGAGGATGGGAGACCCTACTAGATCTACGAGGTGGTCGAGGGACATCGTGTACTGGCTCTGTATGAATGGGTTCGATAGGATCCATGACTCGTTGCTTTTCAGAGACTTTCTCTTCAAGCTCAATTTTCCTCCCACTGCCTCTATCAAGGATAAATTAGTTTTTCCAAGAAGATGGCGTGACGGCTCACAAACACATTGTGATCCTCTGAGACGTAAAAATTGTATCCTAATGATTCTTTAGGATATCCTATAACACGAGCACTTATGGTCCAAGCCTCTAACTTGTCTGCCTGTAGTCTCTTGACGTGGGCCGAACATCTCCAAATCTTGGTTTCTTACCATGTCATATCTCATATGGTGCGGTAGGAATGGACTTTAGAGGGAACTCTATTCAACAAGTAAATAGCTGAAAATAGGGCATCTATCTAAAGAAACAAGGGTAAATCAGTGAAGCTTATCATGGACTGGACCATATCAATAGAGTCCGATTCCTCCTCTCGGACACTCCATTGAGCTGAGGTGTACCAGGAGGAGTTCATTATGAAACTATACCATTCTCCTTGAGATAATCACGGAACTCTCCATTAAGGTATTCACTTCCCCGATCTGATCGAAGAACCTTAATGTGTTTTTTGTGCTTATTTTTCTACTTCATATCTAAGCTTTTTTGAACCTTTCAAAAGTTTCATATTTGTGTCTCATACACATATCCATACCGTGAGTAATCATCGGTAAAATGAAGTAAAAATTACAACCCCTAGCCTGCACATCGAATGGGCCACACACATTAGTGTGAACTAGGGTAAGTATTTCAGTGGACCTCCCTGTGTCCTACAAAGGATAATTTGGCCATCTTTCCTTGAAGGCAGAATTCACAAATCAATATGACTCGGAAGTCAATGAGCCCAAAAGCTCATGTTTCTCCAATTTGTTTATTCTGTCTTCTCCTATATGGCCAAGCCTGAGGTGCCATAAATACTTTAAATTTATCTCATTAGATCCTATGGTATTCACTGTTTGCTCAGATATATTCACAGATACATCCATATGTATGTGATAGAGACTGTCAATCTTAAAACCATGTTGAATCAATTTAATTTTCAAATAAATAAAAATCTTTCTGTGCTAAATAAAATACAGAAATCAAATTTTTGCTAGCAATAGGTAACAGTCCCCAAGTATCCTGAGCATATCTGACAAACCTTCTGAAGGTCTGTCACCCTTAATGTTCTTTATGCTTCCCATGTATGTAGGTCAGTTCCTCTTCCAATGGCCGTCCATGATGCAATGGAAACACTTTTCCTTGCAATTGGCCTTTTTCTTGGAACTTCCTTACTTGGTGTTTTCTTAGTATTCTGCTTCTTCACAGGCTTCTTCTTCTTCCAAATAGACTCTCTCTTGAAAGTAGAAACCAACTTGACAGCAAAAACGATGCCCCTTGAACTTCTTCAAGGTCCCTAAGTTAGTTACCAATTTATTTAACAATTCTATTTTAGTGCATACAACCTTGTTCATATGGTAGTTTACTATAAACTATTCATATGAAGCTGGAAGGGATTGTGGGATCAAATCCGTTTGCAATTTCTTGTGCATGGTTATGCCAAGCTTCTCAAGCTTCTCTAAGTCCTTTATCATGGTCAAACCATGATCATGGACAGACTGCCCATCGCGCATCTTTTGCCTTGAAGACCCTCTTGGACACTTCAAAACATGCTGCGCGACTCTGATCGCCATACAACTCTTGCAGGTGATTTAATATGTTCCTGGCAGTCTTCATGTTCTCATGCTGGCAATGTAATTCATTGGACATGGATGCCATTGTGCAGCACCTAACCTTATTGTCATTGTTCGTCCACTTTAGCATGCGTCTTACGCTGATCAGTGATCGGACAGATTGGTAACATGGGGATTCCATGGTTTAGCACATACCCTAATTTCATAATTCAAAATTATTTTTGAAATTTGCTGAGCCAGTCTTTATAATTGGGTTTGGTCAAACGGTTGTTCTATAAGATATGAGTTAAGAGTCTATAAGCTGACTTTATAATCCTCAGAGAGTAAAGATTCTAGTTAGACTTTTGTACTTGATCCTAATCTGTTCTAAGGTCTTTTAGAATAAATGTAACTCCCACTATTTTCTCAAATTTCTCACACTTCCCTGGTAGGAAAACGGAAATTCCACACGACTAGGATTTCTAGTGGGTACTGCGGTCCCACCGATTTACATGCCACCTCACCTAACAGTTATTGGTGACACATAGATTGATGAATGTACAACTCTTGTACAATGCTTCTCAAGCATGTTGCAGTGCAACTTGGTCTCTAAGCCATGAAAACCTCACCTAACAGTTATTGGTCCCATTTCTTAGTTAAGTCAGACCCACCGTATAACCATAGAAATAAAGTTGTCATTGGGACCTCACCTAACAGTTATTGGTGCCCAACCTCACCTTTACCCTACAACATCTCATGTCTATAGAGAGGTCCAGCCCTCCGATGCAACTTGACCACTGTATCCAGCCGAGACAAATCAACATCAGAAAGGCTTTAGCAGCTCTACTACAGTGGAAGACCTATTGACTTAATATTGGTTAATCAGGTCTTAGTGTTTGCAACCTTGAGCTTTTCATAAGAGGTAATCGAACAATTGGCCAGGTAAGCAGGTGGGAGGCTCTCCTTACTCAGAGAGTAAGGTCCTAATTAAGTAACCACCTTTCATGCTTTTCTAGACACCAATTGGATCAATTAATCTAATATGACTTGCTCATGTTGGTTCACTCTCGACTTGATTGAGGAGGTTTTAATTTAGGTCTCAATTGAGTTTGCTACATCACATGTAAACCTATCTACCCGACTCTCATTCACATCACATGCAAACGGCACATTGCAGGCAGTTATAATCGCAGCAATAATTAAAGCTAAACTTTAAACAGGTGATGATCATGGATTCTAGTTAGGTCGTATTACAAGCACATGCACATCAATCGATCAACTGGTCTTCAACTCTTGAATTGGTTCCAAGCCTCCTTGATTCGATCCTTGATCAACTCTTGATCCAATCGCCATCAACCGCTTAGATCACCTGTTCATCTCATGCCTGGTCTTCAACTTGATCGTTGACGTACATCACATCACAGAAATACAACCAGATGTAAAATAAAAATAATAATAAATTGCATCTCCTTTTAGGAGGCACGCAGGCCTCTCAAAACATCAAATAAGATGCATGCAAGCATCTGAAAAATTACATGACATCACAGATCACATCGCAGGTCATTACATTTGATACCAAAAGGGTTTGAATCCTATGATCATCACCATATGCAACAATTATAATTTTCAGATCTGAGAATTAATTGATTATGTTATGACATAGGTTGCTGATTATGCTAATCATGATTCTAAACTTTGTAATCCCATTAACAATGCCATTAGAATCATCTTTTTATCATATAAAAATCAGCATGTAAAAATCAGCACCCTAGAAAAAATCTGCATGCAGAAAATTTTCAGCATGCATGATCATTCAATTTTCAGATCTATTAAGCCTGTTAATAATTAATCCTTACCTTAATCTACGAAGCCCTAGCTCTGATACCACCGTTAGAAACCCCGATCATGCCGCAGAAAATTCAAAAAATTCAGATGCAGCGGAAGAGGCATGCGCGGGATCAATCGTTCATCGCATGAACGTTGTTCAAAAACCGTTCGTAGATAGATAAAGATTAAAAACTTTTAATCTAATTAGAAGATCAGATCTTCACCTTGTGCGGGTAGACGATCACCGCAAACTGAAGTTCGTGGTTTAGGATGAAGGTTCGCTTGAAGCCGTTCAAGTGCCCGGCCTCTACGGGTATCCACACGAAGCAGAGGACCGATCCAATCGCTCTAATCTCCCCGGGGTGCTGGCTCCCTTGCAGAGATTGGTTTTGATGGCTGATCACCTCCCTTTCTTTCAACTCTTGAATGCTAGAGGGAGGAGGAAGAAGATGAAAGGATCAAGGAAGAAGATCCAAAAGGCTAGAAGCAGTCTTTCCTTTCCTTGCGTTGAATCCCAAACGGAGGAGGAAGAAGGAGACCACCATGGATCTTTTTCTTTCTTGCTTGCGGCTGATCCAAGAGGAGAGGAGAAAGGTGGCGTACGGCCACAAGGGGAGAGCTTCTCATATGAATTAGGTCAGCCCCCAAGCCTCCTCTTAAATAGCATCTAGGGCTCCTATTTGGTTTAGTCCAAATCATGAATCAATTGGGTTCAATCTATACTAGTCCTAATCCAATTAGAACTTGAATGAACCATGACTCAATTGAACTCTTCAATCCTAATCTAATTAGGAGCCATCTTGATTCATTGGATTAATAATTAATTGGGACTTAAGAAATTCTAATCCAATTAGGACTTGTTTAATTCTAGTCCTAATCCAATTAGGACTCTAATTTGAATTCGAAGTCCTAATCCGATTAGGACTCTAGGAATCCTACTCCAAGTAGGAATCCAAATTTAATTCAAAACTCCTAATCTAATTAGGATTATAGGAATCCTACTCCAAGTAGGAATTCTAGTCCTACTCCTAATAGGATGTTGGATTACCCCCACACGCGTTGCGACGATCGCAGCGGAAAGACACGTGCGGGGGCGTTCATCTCATGAACGTTCTAGGGAATGTAGATTTCAAAAATTTTCTAGAGTTCTCTAACTCAGTTTTATGAAATCTAAAGGGGAGATTAAAATTAAAAGACATGATTAATTTCAGATCTACTACTTACCTTTGAGTGGGTAGAACTTCACCACTATCTGATGATCGTAGGATTTCTGGAAGAGGGTTCGCTTGAAGCCGTTCAAGTGTCCGGCCTCTACGGGTATCCACACGAAGCAGAATCCGATCCAAGCTCTCTATCTCACCGGGGTGCTAGCTCCCTTGCAGAGATAACTTTTGATGGCTGATCTCCTCTCTTTCTTTCAACTCTTGAATATACTTGAGAGGAGGAAGAAGAAGGATGAAGAAGAGGAAGAAGCAAAGCCCCTGCAGCCTACTTTCTTTTCCCTGCGTTGGAAGGAGGAAAGGAGGAAGAGGAGGGCGCCATGGCTTCTTTTTCCCTTCTTCTTGCTGGCGGCTGAACCAAGGGAGGGAGAGGGTGGCCACGGCTCCAAGGGAAGAGGAAAAACTCTTGGGAGCCCTAGCTGCCGCCCTCACCCCTTTTTAAAGCATGAAGGGCTCCTACAAGTTAGGAGCCCTTGATTGCTTTCCAAGAGGGGCGCCGGCCCCTCTTGTGTTGCCGCACCAAGGAGGAGAAAGGGGAGGGGCGTGAGCCCCTCCCTTTTGTGTTGCCCTAATCCTCATCTAATGAGGATTGGGTGGCCCTAATTTGGTTTAGTCCCAATCCAATTAGGGTTTAACCAAATCATGAATCAATTGGGTTCAATCTATACTAGTCCTAATCCAATTAGAACTTGAGTGAACCATGACTCAATTGAACTCTTCAATCCTAACCCAATTAGGAGTCATGTTGATTCATTAGATTAATAATTAATTAGGACTTAAGAAACCCTAATCAAATTAGGACTTATTTAATTTTAGTCCTAATCCAATTAGGACTCTAATTTGAATCCGAAGTCCTAATCCGATTAGGACTCTAGGAATCCTACTCCAAGTAGGAATCCAATTTTAATTCAAAACTCCTAATCTAATTAGGATTGTAGGAATCCTATTCCAAGTAGGAATCCCAGTCCTACTCCAACTAGGATTCCCAGTCCTAATCCAATTAGGACTCTAGGAATCCTACTCGAAGTAGGATTTGCGTTTAAGTCCAATTAATTAATTCCCTTTGTTCCTTCTTCAACTGAATATCAATCTAATTGATTACTTGTGATTCCTAATCACGATTCAACCATCGGATCGGTCAATACTTCTAATGTGTGTGACCCCATAGGTTCTACTCTGACTGGTAGTGAGATATATTATGATCTCTATCACAATATCATTGAAAGCTCCTTTCAATGGATTGGAACGATTCCAACTCTACTCATTAGGGTTTATCGATCATCGAGATAATCCCTGTGAGTCCCACCATCCACCAGTGACACCTAGCAGCATGTAGTGGCTACCCAGTAGAATAGAATGATGAACCTCTAGGTGCAGTTATCGTGTGATACAGTCCTACTATCGTGGATCCCTACAGGACGGAGGTCATGGACAGCTCGTCAAACCCCATCGTCTGTCATATGTGAAGATTTATTTGACTCGAGTTCGATAGTGGAAAAACTCTTTCTCCACTTTATATTACTGCCCTGGCCAAGGTCTTAGAACTCAGTCTAACAAATCACATAGGATCACTCCTTATCTATCAAGGTCGATAGATTCCTTATAGGTGCATACCCTACTCCTACAGTGAACCTACTGCAGCCAATCTACACTGCATGGACCCATATGGCTAGAGACCATGTATGTGTGCAGTCAAACTACAATAACCTCACTGTGAGTAGCCGAAGCACCGCAGGTCAAAGGACCAGTCACACTACTGCAACATCAAGCAAGTCACTGACGAGTGGATAGACATCCAAGTGACTTCTTGTCTTGGTCACGCTCAGTACCCTTGTTCTCTAACAAGCACCTGCACTATCACTTCAGTGTCCCTACACTGTGGACTCAAGTCTCGTCCATCCAGAAGAAAAGTGATCTGTGCACTGATCGGATCGATCACCGTCCTCATGATGATCCATTGATCAGGAGCATTTAGAAATTAATCACCAATGATACATGGCTCAAATTCTCAACTCTTGAGAATATGCATCATCATCTTATTAATTTCTTGGACGATTCATAGACACATAAACAATATGAATGAAAAGATGCCTTTTATTTATTCAATAATAAATAGTCAAGTACAAAATTATGTCCCTAGAATTAACAATGTGTCAGCCAGATTGGCTTCTAGGGCATACTTCTAACAATCTCCCACTTGCACTAAAGCCAATCAGCCATAAACCTAAGCCCCATCTTCTCAAGATGCGCTTTAGTTTTTCTGCCGATTTAGCTGCTTAGTGAATGGGTCCGCCACATTTTCTGTGGAGTCTACTCTCTGATCCTCTACTTATTTTCTTTCGAGGTAGTCGCTTATTAGGTTAAACTGCCGCTCTATGTGCTTCGATTTTTGGTGAGACCTTTGGCTCCTTAGCTAGTGCTATGGTGCCTTTGTTATCGCAGTAGAGTGTTTATGACATCTGATGACATTACACCTAACTCTGCAATGAACCTTTTAAACCAAAAGATTTCCACTGCACCCTTAGAGACGGCGTAACATTCAGCTTCTAAGGTAGAATCTATAATGATCAGTTGTTTGGAACTCTTCCAATTTACTGAACCACCATTGCACATATTCTGATGTAGACTTTCTATCATCAATATGTGTGCATCCTTCTACCTTCAACTCTGATCTTCTTCCAAAGACCAAGAACATGTCCTTAGTTCTTCTCAAGTACTTAAGACTGTTCTTCACAGCTATCCAGTGCTTTTTGCCTGGATCTGATTGATATATGCTCGTGACATTCACAGCATGTACTATATCAAGTCTTGTACATAGCATGGCATACATGAGGCTCCCTATTGCTGATGCATAGGGTATCTTGCTCATGCGTTGAATCTCTTCAGATGTGTTGGGGCACATCTTCTTGGAGAGATGAATTCCATGCCTTAGGGGTAAGAGACCCCTCTTGGAGTTTTCCATGCTGAACCTCTTTAGCACTCCCTCTATGTACATATGCTGTGATAGGACAAGCATCCTCTTAGATCTATCTTTATAGACCTTAATTTAAAATATAGGATGCTTTCCCAAGGTCTATCATGGAGAATTCTTTTTGACAACCAGACCTTGACCAAGGTTAGCATGGGAATATCATTCCCTATCAGGAGGATGTCGTCCACGTACAGTACGAGAAATACGACAGCACTCCCACTAACCCTTTTGTAAATACATGGTTCTTCTTCGTTTTTTGATGAAATCAAACGTTTTGATTGCGTCGTTGAAACGAGTGTTCCAACTCCGAGATGCTTGCTTTAGTCCATAGATGGACCTTTGCATCTTGCAGACCTTGTGATCTCCATCACTGAAAGTGAAACCCAAAGGCTGTTCCATATAGATATCTTCATCAAGATATCCATTTAGGAAAGCAGTTTTCACATCCATCTGCCAGATTTCATAATCATGAAATGCTGCAATGGCAAGCAATGTTCGAATGGACTTTTAGCATGGCTACAGGTGAAAAGGTCTCCTGATAGTCAATGCCCTCGCACTGACTATACCCTTTCGCCACAAGCCTTGCCTTATAGGTCTCTACCTCTCCATTCGAACCTATCTTCCTTTTGTAGATCCATTTGCATCCAATAGGTACAATACCTTCTAGTGGATCTACTAAGGTCCAGACTTGGTTGGAATGCATGGAGTCTAACTCTGACTTCATAGCTTCCAACCATTTCTCAGAATCGATATCAGATATCGCCTCGTCGTAGGTTTTGGGATCCTGCGTGTGATCCCTATCTCCCACTAGGAACATTTTCTCGGTATCCTCTTTGTAGTATACCTAAGTATCTATCAGGAGGATGGGAGACCCTACTAGATCTGCGAGGTGGTTGAGGGATATCGTGTACTGGCTCTGTATGAATGGGTTTGATAGGATCCATGACTCGTTGCTTTTCAGAGACTTTCTCTTCAAGCTCAATTTTCCTCCCACTGCCTCTATCAAGGATAAACTGATTTTCCAAGAAGATGGCATGACGGCTCACAAACACATTGTGATCCTCTGAGACGGAAAAATTGTATCCTAATAACTCTTTAGGATATCCTATAAAACGAGCACTTATGGTCCTAGCCTCTAGCTTGTCCGCCTGTAGTCTCTTGACGTGGGCCGGACATCCTCAAATCTTGAGATGACCAAGACTTGGTTTCTTACCATGTCATATCTCATATGGTGCGGTAGGAATGGACTTTAGAGGGAACTCTATTCAACAAGTAAATAGCTGGAAATAGGGCATCTATCTAAAGAAACAAGGGTAAATCAGTGAACCTCATCATGTACTGGACCATATCAATAGAGTCCGATTCTTCCTCTCTGACACTTCATTGAGCTGAGGTGTACCAGGAGGAGTCCATTATGAAACTATACCATTCTCCTTGAGATAATAACGGAACTCTCCACTAAGGTATTTACCTCTTCGATCTGATCGAAGAACCTTAGTGAGTTTTTCTGCATGTTTTTCTACTTCATATTTAAACTCTTTGAACCTTTCAAAAGTTTCAGATTTGTGTATCATGCACATATCCATATCGTGAGTAATCATCGGTAAAATGAAGTAAAAATTACAATCCCTAGCCTGCACATCGAATGGGCCACACACATTAGTGTGTACTAGGATAAGTATTTCAGTGGACCTCCCTGTGTCCTACAAAGGATAACTTGGCCATCTTTCCTTGAAGGCAGATTCACAAATCAATTATGACTCGAAAGTCAATGAGCCCAAAAGCTCATGTTTCCCCAATTTGTTTATTCTGTCTTCTCCTATATGGCCAAGCCTGAGGTGCCACAAATACTTTAGTTTTATCTCATTTTTGGATCTATTAGATCCTATGGTATTCACTGTTTGCTCAGATATATTCACAGATACATCCATATGTTTGTGATAGAGACTGTCAATCTTAAAACCATGTTGAATCAATTTAATAAAAAATTTTCTGTGCTACAGAAATCAAATTTCTGCTAGCAATAGGTAACAGTCCCTAAGTATCCTAAGCATATCTGACATACCTTCTGAAGGTCTGTCACCCTTCATGTTCTTTATGCTTCCCATGTATATAGGACAGTTCCTCTTCCAATGGCCGTCCATGATGCAATGGAAACATTTTTCCTTGCAATTGGCCTTTTCTTGGAACTTCCTTATTTGGCATTTTCTCGGTCTTCTGTTTCTTCGCAGGCTTTTTTCTTCTTCCAAATAGACTATCTCTTGAAAGTAGAAACCAACTTGACAGCGAAAACGATGCCCCTTGAACTTCTTCAAGGTCCCTAAGTTAGTTACCAATTTATTTAACAATTCTATTTTAGTGCATACAACCTTGTTCATATGGTAGTTTACTATAAACTATTCATATGAAGCTGGAAGGGATTGCGGGATCAAATCCGTTTGCAATTCCTTGTGCATGGTCATGCCGAGCTTCTCAAGCTTCTCTAAGTCCTTTATCATGGTCAAACCATGATCATGGATAGACTGCCCATCACGCATCTTGGCCTTGAAGAGCCTCTTGGACATTCAAACCAAGCTGCGTGACTCTGATCACCATACAACTCTTGCAGGTGTTTTAATGTGTCCTTGGCAATCTTCATGTTCTCATGCTGGCATTGTAATGCATTGGACATGGATGCCATTGTGCAGCACCTAACTTTATTGTCATTGTTCGTCCATTTAACAAGCGTCTTACGCTGATCAGTGATCGGACGGATTGGTAATACAGGGATTCCATGGTCTAGCTGATACCCTAATTTCTCACAATTCAAAACTATTTTTTTTGAAATTTGCTGAGCCAGTCTTTATAATTGGGTTTGGTCAAACGGTTGTTTTATAGGATATGAGTTAAAAGTCTAGAAGCTGTCTTTATAATCCTCAGAGAGTAAAGATTCTAGTTAGAATTTTGTACTTGATCCTAATTTGTTCTAAGGTCTTTTAGAACAAATGTAACTCCCACTATTTTCTCGAATTCCTCACACTCCCCTGGTAGGAAAACGGAAATCCCACACGACTAGAGTTTCTAGTGGGTATTGCGGTCCCACCGATTTACATGCCACCTCACCTAACAGTTATTGGTGACACATAGATTGATGAATGTACAACTCTTGTTCAATGCTTCTCAAGCATGTTGCAGTGTAACTTGGTCTCTAAGCCATGAAGACCTCACCTAACAGTTATTGGTCCCATTTTTTAGTTAAGTCAGACCCACCGTATAACCGTAGGAATAAAGTCGTCATTGGGTCCTCACCTAACAGTTATTGGTGCCTAACCCCACCTTTATCCTACAACATCTCATGTCTATAGAGAGGTCCAGCCCCCCGATGCAACTTGCCCACTGTGTCCAGCCGAGACAAATCAACATCAGAAAGACCTTAGCAGCTCTACTACAGTGGAAGACCTATTGACTTAATATTGGTTAATCAGGTCTTAGTGTTTGCAACTTGAGCTCTTCATAAGAGGTAATCGAACAATTGGCCAGGTAAGCAGGTGGGAGGCTCCCCTTACTCAGAGAGTAAGGTCCTAATTAAGTAACCACCTTTCATGCTTTCCTAGACACCAATTAGATCAATTAATCTAATATGACCCGCTCATGTTGGTTCACTCTCGACTTGATTGAGGAGGTTTTAGGTCTCAAAAGATTTGCATTTAATGTAACAATCTATCCCAAACCAAATGTTATATAATTATATCTTATGCAAATGTTACATTGGTTCAAGTTTACATCCTATGTAAATATAAAACTGCTTTCATATGTTATGCGTTTACATCTTATGTAAACATCATATTGTTTAGGTTTACATCCTATGCGAATATGAAATCCTTTCACATGTTATGTGTTTACATCTTATGTAAATGGCATATTAGTTTAGGTTTACATCTTATGTAAATGTCCTAACCTATTTGGATTTTTATTCACATCTCATGTAAAAATTGCTTAACATATATATACATCTCATGTAAAAATTGCTTAACATATATGTACATCTCATGCATATATTAATTTTCTTTTAAGCACAATCCTAAACAAAATTATCCTTTAATAAACATGATTCTATGATTTGATCATATCTTATGCATATCATGCAAATATCAATTTCCTTTTAAGCTTAGGCATAAATAGAAATTTATTTTTCATGATCATTAATCTTTAAATGAATCTTATCACATACTTCTTATGTAATTTCAGATCTGGAAATTTTGATTAAATATGCCATCAACTGAAATTCTGATCATGCAAGATATGATTTTAATTATTGCAATCTCATTGTAATTAAAATTAATCATGCAAGATCTAGTTTTTCCAAACAAAATCTGTATGCTGAAATCTGAAATTTCAGCACGCAGAAATTTCAGCAAGCATATAAATTTTCAGATCTAAGTTAAATCCTAATCAAGCCTATCAATTTTAATCTAAATCCCATAAACGCGGCTCTGATACCACTGTTGGATTACCCCCACACGCGTTGCGACGATCGCAGCGGAAAGACACGTGCGGGGGCGTTCATCTCATGAACGTTCTAGGGAACGTAGATTTCAAAAATTTTCTAGAGTTCTCTAACTCAGTTTTATGAAATCTAAAGGGGAGATTAAAATTAAAAAACATGATTAATTTCAGATCTACTACTTACCTTTGAGTGGGTAGAACTTCACCACTATCTGATGATCGTAGGATTTCTGGAAGAGGGTTCGCTTGAAGCCGTTCAAGTGTCCGGCCTCTACGGGTATCCACACGAAGCAGAATCCGATCCAAGCTCTCTATCTCACCGGGGTGCTAGCTCCCTTGCAGAGATAACTTTTGATGGCTGATCTCCTCTCTTTCTTTCAACTCTTGAATATACTTGAGAGGAGGAAGAAGAAGGATGAAGAAGAGGAAGAAGCAAAGCCCCTGCAGCCTACTTTCTTTTCCCTGCGTTGGAAGGAGGAAAGGAGGAAGAGGAGGGCGCCATGGCTTCTTTTTCCCTTCTTCTTGCTGGCGGCTGAACCAAGGGAGGGAGAGGGTGGCCACGGCTCCAAGGGAAGAGGAAAAACTCTTGGGAGCCCTAGCTGCCGCCCTCACCCCTTTTTAAAGCATGAAGGGCTCCTACAAGTTAGGAGCCCTTGATTGCTTTCCAAGAGGGGCGCCGGCCCCTCTTGTGTTGCCGCACCAAGGAGGAGAAAGGGGAGGGGCGTGAGCCCCTCCCTTTTGTGTTTCCCTAATCCTCATCTAATGAGGATTGGGTGGCCCTAATTTGGTTTAGTCCCAATCCAATTAGGGTTTAACCAAATCATGAATCAATTGGGTTCAATCTATACTAGTCCTAATCCAATTAGAACTTGAGTGAACCATGACTCAATTGAACTCTTCAATCCTAACCCAATTAGGAGTCATGTTGATTCATTAGATTAATAATTAATTAGGACTTAAGAAACCCTAATCAAATTAGGACTTATTTAATTTTAGTCCTAATCCAATTAGGACTCTAATTTGAATCCGAAGTCCTAATCCGATTAGGACTCTAGGAATCCTACTCCAAGTAGGAATCCAATTTTAATTCAAAACTCCTAATCTAATTAGGATTGTAGGAATCCTATTCCAAGTAGGAATTCCAGTCCTACTCCAACTAGGATTCCCAGTCCTAATCCAATTAGGACTCTAGGAATCCTACTCGAAGTAGGATTTGCGTTTAAGTCCAATTAATTAATTCCCTTTGTTCCTTCTTCAACTGAATATCAATCTAATTGATTACTTGTGATTCCTAATCACGATTCAACCATCGGATCGGTCAATACTTCTAATGTGTGTGACCCCATAGGTTCTACTCTGACTGGTAGTGAGATATATTATGATCTCTATCACAATATCATTGAAAACTCCTTTCAATGGATTGGAACGATTCCAACTCTACTCATTAGGGTTTATCGATCATCGAGATAATCCCTGTGAGTCCCACCATCCACTAGTGACACCTAGCAGCATGTAGTGGCTACCCAGTAGAATAGAATGATGAACCTCTAGGTGCAGTTATCGTGTGATACAGTCCTACTATCGTGGATCCCTACAGGACGGAGGTCATGGACAGCTCGTCAAACCCCATCGTCTGTCATATGTGAAGATTTATTTGACTCGAGTTCGATAGTGGAAAAACTCTTTCTCCACTTTATATTACTGCCCTGGCCAAGGTCTTAGAACTCAGTCTAACAAATCACATAGGATCACTCCTTATCTATCAAGGTCGATAGATTCCTTATAGGTGCATACCCTACTCCTACAGTGAACCTACTGCAGCCAATCTACACTGCATGGACCCATATGGCTAGAGACCATGTATGTGTGCAGTCAAACTACAATAACCTCACTGTGAGTAGCCGAAGCACCGCAGGTCAAAGGACCAGTCACACTACTGCAACATCAAGCAAGTCACTGACGAGTGGATAGACATCCAAGTGACTTCTTGTCTTGGTCACGCTCAGTACCCTTGTTCTCTAACAAGCACCTGCACTATCACTTCAGTGTCCCTACACTGTGGACTCAAGTCTCGTCCATCCAGAAGAAAAGTGATCTGTGCACTGTTCGGATCGATCACCGTCCTCATGATGATCCATTGATCAGGAGCATTTAGAAATTAATCACCAATGATACATGGTCAAATTCTCAACTCTTGAGAATATGCATCATCATCTTATTAATTTCTTGGACGATTCATAGACACATAAACAATATGAATGAAAAGATGCCTTTTATTTATTCAATAATAAATAGTCAAGTACAAAATTATGTCCCTAGAATTAACAATGTGTCAGCCAGATTGGCTTCTAGGGCATACTTCTAACATAGGATTCCCTGTCCAAGTAGGAATCCCAGTCCAAGTAGGATTCCTGTCCTAATCCAATTAGGACTCTATGAATCCTACTCCAAGTAGGACTCCTAGTCCTACTCCAAATAAGATTTCCAGTCCAAGTAGGAATCCCAGTCCAAGTAGGATTTCTAGTCCTAATCCAATTAGGACTCTATGAATCCTACTCCAAGTAGGACTCTTGTTTTAAGTCCAATTAATCAATTTCCTTTGTTCCTTCTTCAACTTATTATCAATCAAATTGATTACTTGTGATTCCTAATTACTTATGATCTCTATCACAATATCATTGAAAACTCCTTTCAATGGATTGGAATGATTCCAACTCTACTCTTTAGGGTTTATCGATCATCGAGATAATCCCTGTGAGTCCCACCATCCACCAGTGACACCTAGCAGCATGTAGTGGCTACCCAGTAGAATAGAATGATGAACCTCTAGGTGCAGTTATCGTGTGATACAGTCCTACTATCGTGGATCCCTACAGGACGGAGGTCATGGATAACTCGTCAAACCCCTTCGTCTGTCATATGTCAAGATTTATTCGACTCGAGTTCGATAGTGGAAAACTCTTTCTCCACTTTATATTACTGCCCTGGCCAAGGTCTTAGAACTCAGTCTAACAAATCACATAGGATCACTCCTCTTCTATCAAGGTCGATAGATTCCATGTAAGCGCATACCCTACTCCTACAGTGAACTTACTGCAGCCAATCTACACTACAAGGACCCATATGACTAGAGACCATGTATACGTATAATCAAACTACAATAACCTTACTATGAGTAGCTGAAGTACCGCAGGTCAAAGGACCAGTCACACTACTGCAACATCAAGCAAGTCACTGACGAGTGGATAGACATCCAAGTGACTTCTTGTGTTGGTCACGCTCAGTATCCTTGTTCTCTAATAAGCACCTGCACTATTACTTCAGTGTCCCCACACCGTGGACTCGAGTCTCGTCCATCCATAAGGAAAGTAATGTGTGCACTGATCTTATCGGATCGATCACCGTCCTCGTGATGATCCATCGATCAGGAGCGTTCAGAAATTAATCACTAATGATACATGGCTCAAATTTTCAACTCTTGAGAATATGCATCATCATCTTATTAATTCCTTGGACGATTCATAGACACAATAATAATATGAATAAAAAGATGCCTTTCATTTATTCAATAATAATAAAATCAAGTACAAATTATGTCCTAGAATTAATAATGTGTCAGCCAAAATTGGCTTCTAAGGCATACATCTAACACTTCGTAGTGCAGGTGAGGCCCACATGGTGGAGCCTTACAGGCCGGTGGTAGGTACTTTCTAGATCTCTCATTTATTGTTTGCTGACGATTGTCTCTTGATGGCGAGGGCGAGCAGGAGGTCAGCATATGCTCTCCGCAGGATTATTGAGGAGTATTGTTGGGTATCGGGGCATCAGGTCAACTTGGACAAGTCGGCAATATGCTTCAGTCCGAAGATTAAACCGCGATTAAAAAGAGTCATTTCAGAGATCCTAGGGATTGGTGAGTAGGAGGGCACCCTGCAGTACCTCGGGGTCCCCATCTTCGGCCGCCGGCTACGTAGGGGAGACTGCTTGGAGGTGGAGCTAGCTTTCAATAGAGATTGGAGGGGTGGCAGGCGAGTACCCTATCCATGATGGGCAGGATCATATTGGTCAGGTCAGTGTTGAGCTCGTGCCTATATACTTGCTCTCCAACACTTTTGTTCCTATTGCCTTGTTGAGGTTATTGGAGCAATTGCTTCGGTGCTTTGTGTGGGGTGGACGAGCATGTGAAGGAGGCACCCACTTGCTTGCCTGGGAGGTTATTTGCTAGCCGACGAGCGAGGGAGGTTTGGGCATACATTCCCTCATCACCAGAAGGGAGGCATTGGCAACCAAACATGTGGTCAGATACCTTCTGGAGCCAGAGGGGTTGTGGAGCAATTTGATGAGAGCCAAGTATGGGGGGCAGATTGAGGGAGATGTCTTTAGACCTGGCGGCAGTGTTCCTACATTTGGAGAGTGATGTGTGCGGGGTCCCACTTGTGCTTCCCTGAATCCACTAGGTAGTGGGGGATGGTAGTTGCATTGATATTGTGGAGGACAGATGGTTGACTGGATTGCCTCTTTTCAGATGGCCGACCTTTTTTGATCCAGTTGTGTTGGCAGGGAGTAGAATCAGTGTCCTCCTTACCCCCGAGGAGAGCAGTTGGGATACTGACCAGGTGCACAAGTTTTTTGGTGATGCCCTAGCTGAGAAAGTACTGACCACGTCCATACCATCCATGGGGTGATAGACAGGAGAGTATGGAGTCTGACAGGAAGGACGAGAGCTACAATTAGCGATCTTCAAGCTATAGTGGATCCTAGGGCAGTTCACCGGTTGGAGGGACGGTGGATCTGGTGGCTATAGGTACATCCACATGTGGCTCTATTCTTGTGAAAAGTGGCATGGGCATTCTACCGACTAGGAGGATCTTGACTAGGAGAGGTCTGGATTTCCACCGACTGAGAGGGATACCCGGGGGAGGAGGAGACCATTAGCCACGTCCTGTTCACGTGTCCGCGGGTGTGTCAGGTGTGGGGCATGGCCTTGACCCACCGGCAGACCTTCACCTCTACCGATTCATTCCTGAGCCAGTTGAGGGATCAGGCCGGAGATCTGGCAGGGCAAAGAGGAGAACTGTATGGGCTTATGTGGCTTACCACATATGGCTGGAGAGGAATGTAGGAATTTTCGAGGGCAGATGTTTCTACCCGAGATTAGTGGTGGATAAAGTACTTGCACATGCAGCTGAGGTGGCTAGCGTGGCAGTCGAGATCATACCTGGGGATGGTAGGAACATCTGGGGCTTCCTTTTGGCTCGTGCAGGGCTCAGGCATGCGATGGTACCTATGGTATTCTGGGAGCCTCCATTTCCTGATTTTCTTAAGGTAAATTTCGACGGCAGTTTTTCTGAGGGCGGCGATAGATGTGTTGTGGGTTTTGTGATCAAAGACCAAGAGCTCATGCTGATTGCGGCAGGGGACGTCGCATTTTTGATGAGTCTGTCCTAGTGGCGGAGCTGCGTACGGCGTGGGTGGGCCTTGTTCATGCCAGAGTGTACTTGGGGGCTCGGCAGATTCTGTTGGAGGGTGATTCGACTACAATGATTGAGGGAATCAGGTGGGGGTATGCCAGGCCAGATCTACACCCGCTAGTTTGATATGTCTGCCACCTGTTGGAGAGTCTTGACTCATTTGGAGTCATACATATATTTCGGAAGGCGAACATTGCGGCGGACTAGGTCGCCTCCTTCGCAGCACATCATTATGAAGCCTTCTCTTGGAATGGCACTGACTCCATTCCGTAAGGACTAGCCCATATTTTGTATTCTGATTTTTCGTGGCGTACTCACACCAGAATGTCGTGAGATGCCGGCATATCAAAAAAAAAAAAACATTTGGATTTGAAAATACACAGGCAACATCCTCCAATTGAGCGATTACTTTATCATCTGTCAAATCAACAAGCCATTATTTACAATGATGATTAGCAAATAGAAGATGTAATTGCATAACATGTGACTTAAAAAACAAAATTAGCATAATGGTCTTGAAGCAAATAAAATATATGAAGATGCAAGAGTTTTGACTTATAGAATTTCCAACAAAATAGGTTTGGAATGATAGGTCCAAATAATGGACCATGAGACAATCTAGTATGAATAGGAAGGTACGCACCACCATATCTTTTGGCTATAAAGTTTTTAATTGAAACCAACAATATTAATGAGGACAAATTCAATCTAAGATAAGCACTGCCATATCTTTGTGCTTCCTTCTACTTTAGTAAGCTAAATATATAACTATTTTAACTAATTAATGAAAAACGTTGGAGAACATTATGGTGAAACAAGATACAATGAGGAACTGAGTAAATTTCAATATTATATGAACAATAGAGACTTCAAGTACTGACTTTTCTCTCCAAAATTTAATATTAGATATATTATTTTTCATTGAATATTCTCTTCTTTTCTAATAAATTTCTGTTAATATGAAACAGGATGTCTACATATATATTTACTCCAATAAGATTTTTGCATCAATATGGTAAGCATTGGAAGGTAAAAGGATGTACTGTCAAGTTGTTAAATGTACAAGTGATAAAAAGATGTATACTCAACCTCTCATTATGGAAGATGGTTCTCAAGGATGATGAGTTAATCACTAATTTAGACAGATTTTTAATTCATTTGTCATTAACAATTTGTAAATGATATAAAATGTCAATTAATGTTTTGTTCCTCTAAAAGGGCGAGGAGATCAAAATGATAATACATAATCAGGAGTTACAAAAGTTTATAGACATTTCTAAAGAGGGCAGTTTATATGAGTTGTTGGATGTTGAAATAAAGGATATACAAATAAAAAATAAGATTGTGAAGAGTGTTGGATGTTGAAATAAAGGATAAAGAAATAAAAAATAAGATTGTGAAGAGTAACATCCAACTGGTAGCCACAAAGTCTTATAAACTAAAAGAATATGTTGATGATCAACCCTCTATTCCTATATATATAGCTACAACTTCATCACTTTTGATAAAATTCAAGATTATATTAGCCAAGATGGTATCTTATCATTAAGTATCATTAAGCTCAAAAATTTCATGTAGAAACATAAATATTTTTTAAATTAATTTTAATATTTATTCTATGCAAATCTTATAGAAGTTGTCATATTTGTTGGTGAAGTAGCTACAGTTTGCACCTATCGCGATCCAAATGCATTGAAACGAGATATGGTGTTACTAGATAAGAGGAAAATAACTACTTACTTTAATTACAAATGGCTTATACCATCCTCTTATATTTTTAAAATTGTGGAAGTTTTAAGTCCATTGTATTAACACGATGGGGATAAATAGCGACAGAAGAAGGGGCAATTACACAACAAAATATTTCAACAAATCAGATTCTAATGGACATTGCCACTACAACAAATGTTGGTTTTGCCGACTAACTTTTTCCGACGCTAGGGGAAAGCGTCGGTAAAGTTTGGCTCAGCGCCAACCTTTTCCGACGCTTTGGGTTAGCGTTGGAAAAGCGAAACAAACAACGACGCTCTAAAGCGTCGTTATAAGTTTAAGAAACAACGACGCTTATAAGCGTTGTTAGAAAACTTAAAACCCCAACACCTCGATCGGCCCTCTCTCCTCATTTCCTATCTGCAAGCCCTAGCCCCTCTCCTCATTTCCTATCTGCGAGCGCGCCGACTTTCCCGCTGCCGTCGACCTCTCCTTCTGAGGTAAGCCCTAGCTCGATCGACCCCCTCTCCTTCTGAGCCCTAATCTCACCTCCATCCCTAGCCCCGATCGGCGATCGAAGACTCCGCTACTCCGCCGCCGTCGACCTTGCCGTCGTCTGAGGTAAGCCTCCTACTCCTCCTTCTCTTCCTTCTCCTCCTCCTCCTCCTCTTTGTTTTCTTCTTGTCTTTAACTCTCGCCCGGCCCCGTCTCCTCATCCTCTGCCGGTCGATGCCCTAGCTGCGCGCCGAAATCTCACCTCCATCCCGAGCGAGCCGTAGTTACTCCACCGCCGTCGACATCGCCGTCGTCTGAGGTAAGTGATCCTCATACTCTCCGTAAAGAAATTTTCGGGTAAATAATTCCAGTTTTCATGTTACTAGCAGAAATTCATTGCTATTTGTATGGTATTTCTGATGATTCTATCATAATAATGGAGTCTATTTCATTCCTTAGCATCAGGTGGTCTATTTTATCTAATTATTTCATTGACAGTCTGATTTGCGTCATTATTGCTGTTTATATTTCTCGACAAATTAGTCTTGAAGATAGCATTTGCATAGTATTCCTTGCTTTTGTTTATTACTTTTATTTGCTTTATTTGAAAGCAAAATCCTTGCTACCAAATGCTCCAAAAGTTTTACAATAATAATAATAGTAATAATAAAGGGTTTCATTGTACATGTTGCTCAGTCTTGTCATTTTTTCTTGGATTACAACATAAGCAATACCTCAAGGATTCTTAGATTTATTTCTAAGCTCAAACCCAGTTCATACTGTTCAGGCTTCTAGGTCTTCGGCCCAAGCTCGGTGCTGCGGTCTTTTATTGAGTCAAGGGGCCGCCATTTGGAGAAGTCTTCTGGTCTTTAAATAGACTCCTCTGTTTTGGATTTTGAGAGAAAAAAATTGAAGTATAGCAGGAAGATATATAAACATAGAGGAGCCATCTAGTGTTTTTTGGCTGTTAGTGACAAGATTTGATCTGGCTAGAATTTGATTACAAACTTATGTGACACCAAACAGTTCATGGTAATGACTTTAGACTTCATTTTGTAAGTTTGATCAAAATGACGTTTTGGATTCTAACCAAAACCTAGCAACATCTTATAAAGGTATAAATTTGTAGTCTATTTCTCATAAAATTTAAACTTATGAATAAAAATGTTTACATTTGAACATGTGTTGGCTTGTCTACCATAATTGTAGCAAGACTCTAATAAATCTAGACATTGGTGAAGCAAAAATATTATATTATGATAATTTAATAATTCATTATGAATATTAAAACTAATTAATAATATATTTATGTTATTTTTTCTTTCCTCCGGGTCCAAAATACTTGAAAAGGCTAAGCCTTTAATACATAGTTATATGTATATGGTTTATCTCATGACATAATGTAAAGAATATGAGAACAGCAATTCTATACTTAAATTCTTCACCATAATTTGTGACATTGATGGTATGTACGAAGTAAAAGAATAGTACTTTATTAATTATTTAATATTAATACTTATATTTATAGGAATTGTATTATCAAATTTTAGCAACTTTATGCATATTGATCTAGATAAAAAAATTATGGTACAACTCATGTACAACTTGCAATAAACATGAAGGTATTTGACTTTGCAGATGCTAATAGGTGCTACTTTTGACGAAAGAAAATGCATCAATATTATTAACGTAAGAAAGTTACAATCTACTAAATATTAAAAGTGCATACTAATTATTTAATTTTTTAATTCTAGGTATCTCATACGTGTTAAATATGTGATCATGTTGGAGAACTTTTTTTAACTTTTTTTGTTAGAAATGTTGAAATCCTCATGGAAAAATCTGTTAACAAACTTTACGATCTATACTTGATGGTAGTATAACCGTGACATTTTTTAGTTAAGCAATATTTTTTGATAACAAATATATTAATATAGTATTTTCTGTTTATATTATAGGAGGGCGGACCAATAGAATTCGAAGAATTTGTTAAGAAATATAATAGGAACAACACATCTTCATTTAACATTCATCAACAAACAATACTTCCACATCTGCAAGGTCTAAATGGGTTGTATGTGGCATATTGCAAATGAATCTGGTTGAAGAAAGTTGTTCTCTTTTACAACTTATTATTCGTTATGGTCAAACTAACAAAAGGTTAAAACTTTACTATTTCTTTATTTGTTCATTTAAAGCATGTTACTAATTTTTTTTCCTATTTTTTTGTAGGTTGAAATAATCATAAGATGAACACTTCAATCAGAATGAAAATAATTTCTCAAGTTTAAGAGAAAGGAATAAAATCTATTGCATCAAATAAAAAAGAACCGGATCCCTCCACATAAGTACATATTCATTTATCCTACTAAAAATATTTAATTATTATGATAAACAATTTATCTTTTTCTATCAGTGCGAATCTATTTATTATTGAGATGTTGAAAATAAAAAAGTTAATGAATAAGAAATACATTTCACTTATACTATATTTTTTCATTCTATTTTCAAGATGTTATGATTCTCCTATTATATAAAATTATATTTCGATTTTTACTATCTCAATGTGCACGGGTATCATTCCCATGTACATTGTATAGCAAGAAACTTTACAAGGGATTGGTTACATAAGTAAAGGCATAATTAAAATGATACGGCAAAGATATGCTAGGATTATAGAGATTTGTCAGCTATATATTATTGAAAAAATATATATGTTTACATATTATTATTTGTTTTTATGATTTGCTTTTTATATGCCATTATTTAGTTTTTAATAATTAAAAATACATAAATTTGTATAAATATTATTATTTATTTTTAGAATAATAATAAATCTCGATAAGATGAGGTGATACGCCACCTCCTTCCGTTCCATTCAAGGCTCTGCTGCCTTCTGGTGCTGCAGCCACATCCCCTCTCTTCTCTTCCGATGGATCCCGACAAAGAAATCGATCTTGAACTCTTCTCGATCATTCGCGTTTACAAGAGCGGCCGCATCGAGCGCCTCGTCGGCACTGACACCGTCCCAGCCGGCGTCGACCCCGACACCGGCGTCACCTCCAAAGACGTCACGATCGACCCCTCCACCGCCGTCTCCGCCCGCCTCCACCTCCCTAACCTGAGCAACGCACCCAACAAGAAGCTTCCGATCCTCGTCTACTACCACGGCGGAGGCTTCTGTTCTCAGTCCGCCTTCTCTTCCACCTACTTCCACTTCATCAAAACCCTCGTCGCCCAATCCGGCATCCTCCTCGTCTCCGTCAACTACCGCCTCGCCCCCGAGCACCCTCTCCCCATCGCCTACGATGACTCCTGGGCGGCGCTCCGGTGGGTGGCCTCCCACTCCGGCGGCGGCGGCGGACCCGAGGCGTGGCTGTCCGAGCACGGCGACTTCCTCCGCGTCTTCCTGGCCGGCGACAGCTCCGGGGCCAACATCGCCCACCATATGGCTCTACGCGCCGGGGCGGAGGGGCTGGGCCCCGGGATAAGGATCGAAGGGCTGATATTGTTCCATCCGTACTTCTGGGGGAAGGAGCCGGTGGAATCGGAGCCGGCGCTTCCAGAATTCAGGAGTTATCAGGAGGCGTTCTGGAGGTTGGTGTGCCCGGGGACGGCGAAGGGGCTCGATGACCCGCTGATAAATCCGCTGTCCGAGGGGGCGCCGGGGCTGGAGGGGCTGGCTGGGGAGAGGACGCTGGTGTGCCTGGCGGAGGACGAGCTGAGGTGGAGGGGGAGGGCGTACTACGAGAGGCTGAAGGGGAGTGGGTGGAGAGGGGAGGCGGAGCTGGTGGAGTCGGAGGGGGAGTATCATGTGTTTCATCTCATGAAGCCTGACTGCCAGCAAGCTCTGCTCTTGATGGAGCGTGTGGTGGAGTTTCTGAAATGCAAAGATCAGTAATCCTTCAAGTTGGAAGAGAAATAAAATTATCTGTGTTTTTTAAATAGAATAATTTACTGGTTTCGTCTTGTTCTTGGCTTGTGTTTTATTTCGGATGATAGATTGCATTACTGAGGAATAAAAGTTCAACCGAAATTGCTCCTTAGAACGTGGATCTATGGTTGAAACAGTGACATGTTGGCAATGTTCTTGTTTATTTTGCCGTTGTTGAAACTTTAGTTGAAAAAGCGACATTATATTGAGCTTTTGGATGCAATGTATGGTGTGACTTTAAAGCCTAGTCCCAAGGAAATTCCACAAAAAAGTAATTATCTCAGGGAGGGATGAAGCTTTTTTTTTTTTTTTTTTCCGTCTTGTGTCAAACCGTGGGAGTGCCGCTCAAAGAATAACAGAGGAGGCAGAGAAACAAGAAAGCAGGACGAGAAGAGAGGACCGGACAAGAGCCGACCCATGGCAATCTCAACTCCTAATCAATAACGAGCATCACCCCCTTCCCTAGCGAGAAATTATTAGATGGACCAGGTTCATTGAACCCGTCCAATAGCCACTCATCCTGTTATCCAACGTCACTGGATCGGTCCATCTAATAATTTTTCCTTCGTATATAGCACCCAGTCCACCTAGATTAACAGGATGCCAATAATTCTTGAAAGCTGTCGGAGAAATTTCCAGAGCTCTAAAACTAGTGGTGGGCAGGAGAGGAACAGATGGTTCCCATTCTCTGCGTCTCATACGTAACGTGCTGCAAAGGGCCAATACATCTCTGCATCTCAAGAGCAATGATGCTTTTAATTGTCTCACTTTATCGGGTGATTGGATCACATAGGTGATGATATGGGCTTGGTGATCTGACAAGTAGCTGCCCGAATGAATTTGATCTTAGCCTAGTGAGCTTGATAAGTATGAACCAACTTGCATTTTTCTCAACATTGGCTTATGGATTAATATTGGTGATGTCAAATTCCAAAAGTAAAAAAAGAATAATTACTGGGAAAAAAGACAGTAACCAAAGAGTGTGACATAGCTTTGGAAACAAGGCAAAACAAACAAGGACAGGAATTCTAGAGTTAGTTAGTGTCCTCTTGTGTTTCCAAGAGATCAAACTAAAATATAAAGCGAGGGTTTGGACACCATGTGTGGGGAGGAAGACAATTCAATTTTGCGTGGATTGGATATCATGTGGACTTTTGATACCTAGGGATAACACCGGAAGAATATAATAAACTCTAATGCAGTATTTTTTATAAATAGTGTCAAAGTAGATCCAATCCATGACTTATATAGATTAAGAGATTCTATATCGTAGACCCATTTGGGGCTGATCATAAATAGATCGTGATATTTGTGACTAGATTTGGTTGAATTTGGATCGATCCTTAGACTGGTGTGACCTCTAGCCGGAATGCTAAGGCTTAAACTAAGGGAGTGTATGAGGACCCATGCACGTGTATTTAGTCTCAATCAGTTATGTACTGAGTAGATTGCTACAATCTTTGTACCGAAAACTACCAAAACCTTCATCTATGAATCTAAGCTAGATCTATTCATACTCAAATGATTCAGAATATTCTCTTCCAATGAACTGCATAGCTGTGATCTAAGTGGCATGTAGATAGATGATTCCTGAAAGGAGCATATGCACCCTTGAGGAGATTGATGTTCCGAATAAAAAAGCTTCTTCTGCTTTTCATGGAAAGTAAAATCTAATTAATATGATATTTGCCTGAAGTAGAGAAACATGAGTTCAGAGGCTTAAACTGTAGAGGATTTACTACACTAAATCACAGCCATTAATGCCTCCTCTTGCATATAATCACTGCCATTCTTGCTGGTCCGATTATTGCACGACTTGAGATACTTCACTTTTGATCGCTCTAAAAAGTAATTCAAGTATCAATATAGTATGAAGCCAGAATTTTTTATAAAAATACAATAAAAATCATTTACTCTTTGGGCCAGTATTGGCATTAGTAGATTTTTGCTAAGCTCACGTTAGAGCATTCCTAATACATGAGTTGAGTAAAATAATTACCAATTTACTAACTATCATAGGTAATGCTAAGTTTACAAAGGATCTTCATGGGAATTGTGGTCTCAGGGAACCGGCCTGCCTAGGCATTGAGCAAGCCTAGCGTGGATGCTGGAGGGCTTGATGATCGGCTACTTGGATTATGCTAAGTTGAGATCTAAGGCGGCCAGTAGTTACTGGAATGCTGGTCCGTGACCGCATTCTGATTTGAAACAGCACAGATGAAGAATTCCTCTTACTAGAGTGTGTCTAGCAGGAAACCATCCAATGCCTAAGTTAGGACGATACTCAAAAAACATCAGGAGGTTCTCTGTAGTCTGTCAGGGCACCCGAATACTTACCTAGAAGGCCCCCAAGAGAGTGGGTTGTACAGGTGAAGTTGAGAGATTATCGCCATGGAATTTGGGCACGTTGATCGGTTGGTGTTGGTTGGCCTTCGTACGTTCTAAATATCAGGTGTGCTCGTTTCGCACACAGATCGTGCCCTGCCTATTTGGTCGGGGAGATTTTGGAGATCACCTTGGATCTCAGCTATGGTGTCGCTAGCTGTAAAGGGGCTTTTGAAATTCAAACCTAGTTACGTGCTTCCGTGCGCGCCAGATGGTATGCCCTATTTGGTGGTGCGTTGGCTTCATGGCGTGCTTTGGTTGAATGGTCTCGTTGATGAACTGTGGTCGGTCTCGATGCACATAACGTGCCCCCCAATTTCATTACCGAGCCAAGCTTGCTGGCTTGGATGGTGGAAGTATTTTGTTCAATGGGGTCGTCCAACAAAGATGACCAATGAGGATATGTATCGAGCGCTCTTGCACCGAAGATGAACGGGGCTAAGCGATCTGCCAAAGCTGTGGGATGTAAAAATGCATCGGTAGGGGAGCGTTCCGCCTTAGAGGGAAGCACCCGCGCAAGTAGGTGTGGACGAAGCGGAAGCGAGAATGTCGGCTTGAGTAACGCAAACATTGGTGAGAATCTTTTCCTTTTCTTCCTGTTCAACTTGCCCAACTCTCACGAACTGACAGTGGTTTTTCAGCATCAATGAGTCGACTGCTTTTTATATGACCTTTGCTTTTAGCTGCTGATGTCGTCAGTCACCCTTTCATTGGAGTAACAGAGATTTTCCGAATCCTGCATTTATGAGAGTGTGGCCATATAGTCTTTCTCGAAGCGTCGTAATCATGAGAGGGATGCCTACAGGTTAAATGGCCATTTGGAGTCTAACAGCGATTTGAGGAGTTGTTATGGGATGAATGTATGGGTGACATGTGGCTGAAGTCAATGAAAGGTCACATCAAAATGTGTTGCTCAGATCTTCCATAAATAGGAAAGGCGGCAGCCCTAGCCCTTCGCCTCATTCCTTCATACTCCAGAGCCTAGAGAGAGGAAGAGCGCAATGCAGGGCATTCCTTCTATGCTTCCATTCCACGGTTCTTCTTCCTCGTTCTCAGCCAAAGTCTTTCTTTTATCTTTCCGGAGGTTCCTCTGCGTTCTTTTTTTCTTTTTCTTGCCTTATTATATCTTTCTTTTGCATATCGTCTATGGGTCCACCCATCGGAGGTTGGTCTTCCAATGATGAAGGGGTAGGTCAGAGCTCTCCCGATCAGGTCTCCATGGCCTTAAGAAGAACTCACCCCGAGATATCCTCTGGTTTGGGTATCGAGATGAGCCTCCTTGGGGAGTCCGACTTTGATCGGATGCGGATTGTGTTCTCCATCCTACAGAATTTCATCCTTGAGCAGCTTGGTCCCACAAATCAGGTGACCTCACTTGAGGAGAACCGAGCAGGCTGGTATGAGGAGTCGCTGAAGGTAGGGTTAAAACTCTCGATCCCAACGGTCATTGCCCACTTATTAGCCTAATACCAACTTGTTCCCACGCAGTTCATCCCCAATGCTTGGAGAATGATAGTGGTTTTTTTTTTGTTTTGTCCGGCTTCAAGGAATCGTCCCTACAACAGGGATATTCTGAGCTTTCTCTCAAGTAAATGCTCATCCTTGGCATAAGGAATGATGGTACATTTCTTGTAGGACAGGCTACAACATCCTTCCCCCTAGCCCTTTATGCATTCACGACTGGAAGAGTCAATATTTCTTTGTGTTGTGGTTCAAATCTGGCCCGAGGGTGACCATGAGGAGTCAGAAAAGCTGCCGGAGTGCAGAGGGAGACGAGGAGAGCCACCTCCTCGAGGGAGCTGCCAGCCGGAACGGAGAAATTTGGCCCTCCTTCTAGCGCCAAATGTTGTTGTTCAAATTTGGCCCTAGGGTGACCACGCCAAGGGAGTCGAGGAAGCTGCCGGCTGGAACGGAAAAAAGAGAGCTACCTTCCGTGCGACGGCGTACCTACACAAAGCCTCACCGGTGGTTCTGATGTGGCCAACATCAGAAGGCCAACCCCAGAAGGCTAAGCTTAGAAGACCAACCTCAGAAGGCCGAGCTCAGAAGGCCAACCCTAGAGGGCCGAGCTCAGAAGGCCAACTTTAGAGGGCCGAGCTCAAAAGGCCAACTCCAGAAGGCCAAGCCAAGCCCAGAAGGCCGACCTCAAAAGGCCGAGCTGACCTTAGAAGACCGATCTCGTCGTCCACATGCCGGGGCCATGCCCTGCAGTAGCCTCACCACACCATGCTTTGCTTGCTGGCCACGCCATGACATATCAATCAGGGACCATGCCCTGTTGCCCCAGCCATACCCTGCCACATCTACCAACGCCTTACCATTCACAAGAACGGCCTACGCCGTGCACCTCAAGTGAGCTCTAGCTGCACGCCACCTGGTTAAAAGCTATTTTCTCCCATGATGAGGACAGGCCATACTTCCGCTACCTGGGCACCTCTACGTGGACTATAAATAGCCCCATCAGGTAATGCTTGGGAGATTTTTGATCCATCTGAGATTCACTCTAAGTTGAGCGTCGGAGGGCCCTCATCGGAACCACCGGTGAGGCTTTGTGCAGGTACGCCGTTACACGGAAGGTAGCTCTTCTTTCTTCATTCCGACCGGCAGCTCCCTCGACTCCTCCGGCGTGGTCACCCTCGGGCCAGATTTGAACCACAACACTTTGTATCCTCAATGACTCCTTGGGTTTTTTCGACTCAATGGAGGACATCTAGGAAGCAGGCTTTAAGTCTCTTCCCATTTTTTGGGATGAAGAGCAGGAGTTTGTTGATCTGCTTTATCTATTGAGGGCTCCACCTTTGGCCAAGTTGCTTCAGAAGTTGGCCTTGGTAGATGCGAGCTTGAGCACTATCTTTGCTATTGGTATATCTCCCTACCTCATTCTATTTTTTTATCGAACTTGCTCTGCTGATTAACTTAGTTTTTTTTTGTGCTTACGGTGATGAAGTTTGAGGTGGACGAACTCTTTAACACCAAAAGAAGGAGAAAATTTGGCGAGGGCAGTTCCTCCTTAGGTAGAAAGACGAGGAGTGCGCCACGAGGCTCTTCTTCTGTTGAGCCTAGGTTCTCGACAACGTTGAGCCCCATTATTAGGGCCGAGGAGGGACCTGTTTGGAGAGGGCTGCCGAAAGTGGAGGTGATCAATGCCCTTCCTATCTCTGTGCAGCCTCCTACCATGAGGGCTGACCAAGAGGCCCCTCTTCCGAGCATCTCGGAGTTTGCCCTAGCAACTGCTCTTTTGGCCACTATAGCTTTTGTGATGGCCCTTGAGGTCGTGCCTGCTTCATCGACTGTGGTGGACACAGCCGGTCCTTCTTCAACTTCGACAGAAGGATCATATTCTGTCATTGTTCCTACTACTACCATGCCGTAGGTAGAGTCGTCCGAACTGGCCTTTGGCCCTCCCTACTGAGGGTACGCACTCATCGACATCTTCGTTCCGACCTACTTTGCGAAACACAGAGTTAGGGACCTTTGGACGAACTAGTCCATGAGGACGTCCGACTCAGTGCTACCCCAGGGTGATCCCTGCATCATGTGGGATATGGTCCAAGGGTTCATGCTGCCTAGAGACATGGAGGAGTTGCATCGAAGGCTGCTGGAGAGCGTGCTTACTTCATCTTGTCGTACTGCCATTAAGGTACCAATTTTGGTTCTTATTTCTTTCCATCATTCTCTTCTTTTTCTTCTCTAAATGATTGTCCCTCTTTTTGTTTTTGCAGGGGATTTACACCACCTGCATACTTATCGAGGTCATCCGCTCCTACAAATGGAGATTGGAGGTCTCCGACTATTGTCTCCAAGAAATCGAGCGCAGTAGGGCCCACATTGAGGAGGAAGAGACTTGCGCTAGGAGGGAGGCTGATGTAGAGTCGCCCATTTGAAGGATGTGGTCACCATGATTGAGCTCCGTGCCTCTCAGGTTGAGGAGAGGTTTACATGGATGGAAGATAGAGCAACCCAGTTTGAAGAGAGGGCTGACCTCACCGCTAAAATGATCGTCCGAGCAAAGGAAGAAGTCTCCCGTGTAGAGGAGATGGCTTAGCATGCTGTTGCAGATTACAAAGTTTCTGAAGAGTTTGCAATGAGATATTGAAGGCCGCTATAGACTCTTTCAGAAAGGATTTCACCATCTGCCAAGCAAGAGTCTACAAGGTGGCCCCTAAGCTCAACCTCAGCTCAGTCACCTTTTCAGGTGAGTGTTTGGACAAAGATGGCTTCCTCAATCACCAGGAATAGAGGTCGAAGAGGAGGAGGAAGAAGAGAAGAAAACAGAGGGAAGGGGAGAGAGAAGTGATTTTTTTTGGCTCAGATATGAGCCATAATTTTTTACCTTTTCTCTATTGTCCTTGTAGTCTTCCCCTCCCATTTTTTTGTCGAATGAACATAAGTGTCATAATCCTTTACTCGCTCAATTGTCTGGTCGGATTGATTAACTTTTCATTTGAGGGGTTGCTTGGTCTGGAGCAGGGCTGCTCAGTAGCCTTGCCATTATTTCACTCGGTTCCCTAGTTGGTCGGCAACGAGAATACTGTAGCAAATATAATGGCACCTTTCCTCGGTCATTATGTGACAAGGTCTATCTGTTTTCTCAAAAAGTTGTGTATGTCATCATGCTGACCAGCGCCCGAAGTTCGAAGCATCTTTCTCCGATGGGATTCAAACTTCAATCGGGTGGTGCCTATAATACAGTAAACTCAGGAATGAGCTCCTAGGGAATCATGGAATTAAATGTGGATTAGCTAGGAACTAGACATGTTCTTTGATTCCATCTTTGGCACTTCAATTTTAGCCATGCATTCTTCCTATAAATAGGACTGAAACCCTCTTGTAACTCCTTATTGTAGGATGTACCTTGCTATCAGTCTCCGCCGAGCTTTGGAGAGGCTGTGTAGTAGCTATTGCAAGCCTCTAACTGTTGAATGGACATCAAACCAATGAAGATGAAGGAGAGGCTGAGAGTGGGAGTGACCCAAGACAAAGATGTGCATCTCAAGATCTTCAAATTGGTGCTGAAATTAGGAGTCATGCCTCTTTGCATCATGGAGAAGGGGGACAAGGTTGTTCCCACAATGGGGCACGAACCTTAAGCTGTTACTGGATTTGAAGAGGTTGAGTCATTGCCGAGAAAGTTTGGTTGAAGACCATTGTGTCGCCCTCTAGGGAGGTCATAGAAGAAGATGGATGCCGGGCTCCTTCTGGATGTTGTAGTCGGCAGAAGTCCAGCTACTATTGAGTCATCCTTACTTTCATTTGTGTTGACCTATTTTTCTTTCTTGATATGCTCCTCTTTATAGTTTTTATTTCTTTCATTCTCATGGTGCCTACACGCATATAGCCGCATCAACTATTGTGTGGCTCTTCCCCTTTGTGCTGGGGATAGAGCCCTGTGCTCAGTTTCGAAATATGTTGAGTACTTGCCCCTAGCCTTAATAGTTGATAGCTACTTCGGTGCACTACCTTTATCAAGGAGCCCATTAGTTTACCTAACGTGAACTGCCAGCAGGGTTGACGCCTAGGTCCCAACAGCTTCATAGGACCCTCTGTAGGCATCAACAACTCCACTTGGGCTGTCTCGACCTAAACAAGTTGGTTGGCGCACCAAAACTTCGACACAGAGGCTGAAACTCCGCCTGGGTCATCTCAACCTAAAGAGGTCGGTTGGCTCACCAAACTTTCGACACAGGGAGCCAGAATGCCGCCTAGGCCATCTCAACCTAAATATCAGTTGGCTCGCCAAGCCATTGGCACGAGGGTCGAAACTCCGCCTAGGCTGTCCTAACCTAGAGAGGTCGGTATGCTCGCCAAGCCATTGGCACGGGGGTCGAAACTTCTTCTGGGTCGTCCCAACCTGGAGAGGTCGGTTAGCTCATCAAGCTTTTGGCACAGGACAAAACTCTGCCTGGGCCATCCTGACTTAAAGTGGTTGATTAGCTCGCCAAGCTTTCGGCACGAGAGCCGGAACTCTGCTTAGGCCGTTTCGATCTGGAGAGGTCGGTTAGTTTGCCAAGTCTTCGTCATGAGGGCCAGCACTCTTTTTGGGTCGTTTTGACCTAGAGAGGTTAGTTTGCTTGCCTAGCCTTCGATATGAGGGACAGAACTTTGCTTGGGCCATTTCGACTTTGAGAGGTTATTTAGCTCACTAAGCCTTCGGCGTGAGGGCTAGTAGAACGGAGGTGTAGGCCCCGCCGAAAAGCTTGCAAGTCTGGGCTATTGAGTAGCTTGACCGATGAATGAAAGTGTTTCCTCTTCGGGGCCGTTAAATGGCTCGCCCAACCTATTACATTTGAGAGCATCTTCATTAGTGGACGTAATAGGATGCATCCGACTAGCGAGATTGTTGTTGAAGGTGCCAAGATTCGGCAAAGAAAGAAGATGGGATTTGTTCTTGTTTTCCACAAGTTTGAATGCTCAAGCCCTTCCTTTAGCGCTAATCTATTGCCGCTAGGAACCTGCCTGGCATAGGCTCCAAGCTAGCGAAGTATGGATGCTGGAGGACTTGACAATCGGTTGCTTGGATCATGTTGAGTTGAAATCTGAGGTGGGCAGTAGTTTCCAGGATGCTGGTCTGTGACCACACTTCAACCTGAAATAGCATAGACAAACAAGTTCTTTTACCGGTATATCCGGCGGAGTGCTCTCTGATGCCTAAGTCATGACGATACTTAGAGAACATGAGGAGGTTTTCTATAGTTTGTCAAGATACCCAAGCATTTACTTGGGACGTCTGTTAGAGAGTTGGTTGTATATGCCAAGGCAAGAGCCTATCGCCATAAAATTCGGGCACATAGATTGGTTGGCATTGGCTGGCTTTCGCATGTTTCGAATATCGGGCACTAGCGTTTCACATGCAGATCGCACCCTTTCTGTTAGGTCATCGCAATTTTAGAGAATGCCTAGGATCTTGGTTGTGGTGTTGCCAACTATGAAAGGGTTTTTGAAATTCGAACCTAGCCACGTGCTTCTGTGCGCACCAGATGGCAAGCCCTAATTGGTGGTGCACTGGTTTCATGGTGCGCTTTAGTTGGATAGCCCTGCTGGTGAATTATGGTCGGTCTCGATGAACATCAAGAATTTAATCAAACTATTTTAGTTCAAGATTGGGATGGCCTCTAAAGCTTTTGTAGACCTTTCTTAGATTTCTATCCCTTCTTTTTTAACATGACAACTAATTTTAGTATATTTTTACTCTTATATATATATATATATATATATATATGTGTGTGTGTGTGTGTGTGTCGTTTAGTTGCATGTCTGATAAAGACAAACTTTGATGGTCGTCGTATATCCAGGAGGCTGGGAGGAATCACGTCAAGCCTCAATGTTCACACGTTGGTCAAAGTTTAACTTGTTTTCCCAAGCACGGACAAATAATAAACCTTTTTCTTCATAATAGCTTTCTTTATTCTATTGATCTTTTTATTATTTTATGTTAAATTTTTGGATCTTGATTTTGATTATATTGTATAATCATACTTTCGCTTTCCTATATAACATATTTTCGAGAAGGAAGGTGGCCAGATTCTTCCCCCCTCACCCAGTCGTGCTAGATTCTTTTTTATTTTTATTTTATATTTAGCAACTGGGTATGTGCTATATAACATATACTCGAGAAGGAAGGTGGCCAGATGCTTCCCCCTTCACCCAGTCGTGCTATACTCTTTGGTTAACCAATGTTCAGAATTGCGTCAAAATCATGAAATTAGGAAACGAAAAGGGTCTTTTCCCAGCCTCTCTGCACCTCTGCATATGTTGGTAACTAGGGAAGTATCAAGTCTACAACATGGATTATTAGAATATTTCTGTCGGTGGTTTGCTCTTACTTAAGATGTACTAAACAATCCTTCATGAGATTGATTTTAAGGTCTGAAATATACCCTAAACCAATTAACACCGTGTCAGCACCAATGGGCATGGCTGCTTATGATGAAGGCATTAAAGTTGCTGATGTTATTACTGTCAATAGAACATGGGATTTATTGGAACTCTTCGTTTTCCCTTTGAGACAGCTCGGCAAATTAATAAAGTTTCTTTGCCCAAGGGAAAATAACCTGATGCTTTATTGAAGTCGCCACTAACTCCCAAGATATCAATTTATTGATTTTTTAACTAATAGGGTGCGCTGATTCATCCTAGCTAAGTCGAGCCTTAGGCACAATAGAATTTATTCTTTAGTGAGCATTAGTGGGCAGGTAGGTTTGGTGTTGGAACTACTTTTTGTCGTTTTGGGGGAGGGATGGTGACGTGAGGATTTCTGTGGTTCTCCGAAAGAAAGAAGGTGGGGGAGAATTCATGGCACCTGCGAGGCACTTTTCATGTGACGTGGTGCCATCCTTTGAGAAGGCTGCTTTAGGCTCTTTTTTTTGAGATTTGTTTTAAATAAAAAAAATATTTTATTCTCTCTACAGATTTTTCTTTTTAATTTTCTTTTCTTCTCATATATTGACAAAATTATGGTAGTTGTCCCTGGTGATCCTAAGCCGACTCTTCTCATTCCACAAGTGATCATGCTGTTCTATATGCTACCAAATAATGTGTAGATTTTCTCCAAGACATTAGAGCTAGGTTGGATATTTTACATGGTATCAAAGCTGAGCAAAGGAGTCTTACAGCAAGATTAATTTGGTGCATGACCAAGCAATATAGCTCCAATTAAATTTTTTTTGGAGCATAGTTTGTGTAATGACTTAGAATATTATTGGTGGTCTTGAAGGTTACTATTCATCATAGTTCTTCAGCTTTCAGTAACTCGTTACATATATATGCAACATATGGACTCTATTATCATTCGATATTCGAATCGTAATGGTCAACTTTATTTATATAAATTAACATCACAATTTTTGCTGCCATTTATCTACTCCATAAATTGAATAATACTAATTGTCAAATTTGGAAGTTCTGATTCAATCATATTTTATGGGACAGATTTGTTACATATTTTGGAAGAGTCAAAGCCAATACTGACAATTTACTCTTAACAAAAGAAAAGAAAATGAAGTCTAAAAATATAGATTTTTTTAAGCTACTATGTATAGAGAAAATTATCTTTATATCTAGAATATAGAGAAGCAGAAAAAAGCATGAAATATTTATATAGTTGCCTATTCAAGATTTAGCAAGGTGAGACATCGAAGTATTATCATGCAAAATTTGCCTTAAGAGCAAGTTTTGATTCTAGGATTCCTGAAAAATCTAGATAGAGTGCATGACTGGTTCAAGAAAAAAAGTTTGAAGCAAGAGGAGCTTAATCGGTTAGAGGCTGGATCAAGTTTAGAAGATATTTCAAGCATGGCAATATTGATCAACTTAAGAATCAATCAAGTCCAGAAGAAAATCTAGAGTAAGAGTAGACCGTGATTGAAAAAGCTAGTTGATTTTGAAGCTACTTCGAAGTTTGAATAGTTAGAAGACTATGCATGAGTGTTTGATTTCATATTTCGAAACAACCAATTATATGCAGACATACGGAGCTACATTTATAGAAAATAAATCATGCAATGATTTAAGTATTCAAGGGATAAAAGAGCTAGCTAGTTCTGGAGTGGTTGAAGTAAAGGCACGTGAATATGATAAAAGTTCTGTTGCTAATTTTTCATGTAAGCAGGCAATGGATTATGCAGTGATTTTACATATTGCAATGCATTAGAGGTGAGGGTGGGTGGAGTTATAATTTGAGCCAACAAAGCAGCTGTATTATTTAATTATAGGTTTGTCCAGACATTATATATTGCAAAGTTCGGTATTGTTAGCATAGGGTTTGTAGTAAGGTGTATTGAAGTCATCATGAGCTCCTATCATATTAATTAATTATTTCTTAACTAAAAGGTTGTACTGGTCCATGCTTGCTAAGTGGAGCGTTAGGCTCAATAGAACTTAATTTGTCCTTATGAAGCATTAGAGTTCAATTTGTATTAGGGAGTAGTTTTGGTGTTGAAATAGCTATTGTCCTTTAATGGGGGGATAGTGACATAAAGAATTTTGTGCCTCCTTGCCTAATTTAAAAAAATGTTGGAGGGGAGAGAAGTCGTGGTATGTTGGAGGCTTTTTATTGTTAGGGATTCTTTAGTTTTGGCCTGTAGTCCCGGATTTTTAAATATAGAGATGGGGAGTGGATCCGAAGCGGTGATTGGTATGGAAGTGGACACCTGTTGTTGTATGATATCTATCGACTGATGAGAGATTTAGACCCTTTTCAGATAGTTCATGTATTCCGAGAGGCAAATAGAATGATAAACTAGGCCGTCTCATTTTTTTTTCTAGCATTCTAAAGCAGTCCTGTGGACCAGTGATATAGCTACTCCTTCATGTTTACGACATTTTCTCTTTTTTGATTCTAGTGGTTGTACTCACACATAAACTGTTTGAGCTGCCGTAGTATAAAAAAAAATTAGATGAAATTGGTAAAATATCATTTGAGAAACAGTGGAAGTGGGTAATAACCTCTTTGTTTTGACTTTTATTCTTAATAAAATTTTATTGTGTTCTTTCTATAAATTTATTTTTCCCAAAATTATTTTTCACGTATATGGACTAAATTATGGCACCCGTTCTTGGTGATCCTAGACGTAAGTGATCATGTGATTTTACATACTCTTTGTATAGATTTTCTACATAGTATCAGAGATAGACAGGATATTTTACATGGTATCGGAGTTTTGCAGATTTTTCTACAAATACTAGAGTAGTAACAAGTCTGTCAAGATTATTCTGAAGGAAGCTTACAATTTTATCGTAAATAATCAATTTAATGTTGATCAAAGCTGCTAATACTCTTGGATTTGGAAATCTCTAAGTGCACCACGGTTCAGATTCTTTTTGCGGAAAGTGACATGGAGACTACCATTGAAACTACTGCTGGGTAGAAAGAGGTATGCTGAATGGTAACCTCTCCGTGAGACTTGGCCGACTTGACTCAATCGACTGAGTCAACCCGGCCTGATGTGGCTGGGCTTGAGTTGGCGGACGTTGACCAGCCCAGCCAGAACCAATGCCGAGGGTGAGGCGGGGCGAGCGCAGTCTACCAGAGCCCACACTTTTTCTTCCCCTTCCTCTGTTCCGTGGCCATTAGCGACCTCTTTCCCATTCTCACTCCCTCTTCCCTTCGCTCCTCGGCCACCTCTTGTGCTTGTGCCGTAGTTGGAGCTCTTGGTCGCTGTCGCTTCCGTGGACCGAACTGGTCGCCATGTGTCTCCTCTATCTTGGAGATCTGGATCCTCTGCTTCCCCGCCAAGGTCATGTTTTCCTCTGTAAGAGGCTGGAATCATTCTTCTTTCGGCCTTCTTCCTCTTTCCGTACTGCCGCTCGAGCCACCGGCACCCATGCCGAACCTTGCCGCTCAATCGGGCGGCTAACTCGAGCTCCGTACGCATTGGGCCTTGGTCTCCCCTTCACTGTTCCCAATTTCTTCTCTTCGATCCATCAAGCACTAGCCATGAATCTCTCCCTACTTGTCGTCACTCGGCCCGCCAGCATGTTCGCCAGACTTCGCCGTGTCCATGTCCAATCCCGATCCCAACCCTTTTCCATGGTAGAAACCCTGTTCTCCCCTGTTTCAATGCTCAAACATTCTTTCTCCCCCTTTCAAGTGGAGACTTCAGCCCCGAAGGCCCTAGTGACTGGACGCTGAGGCCCTCGTCATCGGATGCGCAAGCCAGGAACCCTTCCTCACCGAGATCCCGGCCTCTTCCCGCTGAAAACTACCCTACCGGGCTGATTTTGCCTAGTTGCTAAGCCACCAATCTGTTCACGCGCTCTTCCACTTCTCTTCGATCTCATCTCTCTTTCCCTTACCAATATCACACCATCGTTCGAATACGATAGGATCTAAAGTGAAATAGAACAGAAACGTAGATTAAGAACTAAAATAAAATACATTGGTTAGGATTCTCGAAGGATTCTCAAACAGAATATAAATTCATTATTTATATTAGCAATAAAATAACTATAACGCAACTCTTGATCCTTGTAATTAAGCATGTTGCCATTATCCTCAATGGTTCCAATGGTTTGCTCATGTATCGTGTAACCGCGAACTATATCTTGATGTCGTTTGGCCTGTGACTCGTATAAATGCATCATGGTTAACTGTGGCCAGGTTCCGATTCTTTTAGCCTATGTATGTCATGGACTCATGGTTGAATCCTACCTTTTCAACCTACGTCTCCACAGCATGATTTATTATAATTAAATTTTGTTCTATCACATAACTCTCATCTGCTCTGCTTCCATCAAAATTTGATCTACACGTCCCTTGCTCTTGGCCCTTAGCTAAATTATTGAGATGGGATGACTATGGCTAGTCCGAAACCATAATGATGATTAAAAATCCTAGTTGTGCAATCTCGGGGATGTTACTAAGCCTAACCTTGCTAATCCAATGGCAATAAGATGCTTCTTTGAAATCACTATTGACAGAAATTGCTATTGATGGCATGTGATTGATATATCAAGTTTGATGAGCAGCAGATCCAAATTTTGAATACTGATTAATTTGGAATACGCATATTATAACTGCTATATTCTCCTTTAATGTTATAATAACAGTTTTGTTCACCATTATCTATAATTTTATTATTTATGTTGGGGTATATATATGGTGATTTTTACTGGGCTAAGTTCATGCCATTCTTTTAATTTTCTTTACAAAACTATAGGATGCTTCGCTCTCGGCAGAGGTTTAGAGCTTACTTGCGAGGAATGGAAGAAAATAAATTTCTCAGATACTGCTGGATGTCCAGAATTTGTATTTGAACTAATTGTGTTATTTAATGATATTGAAAGTATTGTTTTATTCTTGAAGTGTTGAATTTTATTTTTGAAATTTATTCTCCCATTAGGTCGTGTCATGTGCTAACCCCAAAGGTGACTTCCGGGCGTGAAAGCTTCGGTTTCAGAGTCTAGGTTTAAATCACCAGGATTTGACGTAGAATGAGCGCAGGGTGGCAGATGTCTAGTAGGGGATGCATTATTTGTTATATAAAAATATGCGCAGGCTATATGTGTAAGCTATATTATTATTATTATTATTATTATTATTATTGATAAAAATGGTGTTTTATATAGCTTTAACATGAGTACATCCTGCCAAATCAAGAAAAAGTGAGGAGTACAAAGGAGGAGGAATGTCTTCCGTGGATGTTTAGATGTTCTTCCCGAAATGCCGAGCAACAAAGAAGACGATTCAGTCTGCGGCACTGTTCGCCTTTCGGAACACATATAATGTCTGAAAAGAGCTCAAATCCTAAACCAGTTTGTAAGTATCACGGATAAGAGGATGACGATTATCATATCTGTTCGCTTCCGCACCCAGTCAATCACCACTGAAGAGTCCTCCTCAAGGCATATGTACTCAGCACTAAGCTATATTATTTTGAGTAGGGCTTCAACCTCTTGGAACCTGATTTTCAAAAGTTTCTATACCTCCTCATCTTTTGTTTTAAAAAAGTAGTGGCTTTTGCTTGAAGGAGAGAAACGAGAGTCCACGCCCTAAAAACGTGACTGCAATTAGTGTACAAGATCACAATCATTAGCATCTCCTGTCGCATGATCATAGCCATCGCTTGCCATCATATTAGTGCACGGGTCCAATAACAGTAATATGTAGTGCTAACTTTTCAGCTTAGATTATGTTGTCATTCTTCCAAGCTATATCACTATTTGTCTATTTTCTTGATGTAACAAACATATACTTTGCTTTTCTTGCATTGGACCTGAACCAAGATCCTTAGTCAACCTTAGTATATTGAGTTCATTGCGCAGGTAGTTCTGGGTTCATATTGGATCCTGCATGGTTTAAACTTATATTGACCTCCCTTGAGATTAAACTGCCGAGCAAGCCAATGTTGGGATGAGAGCCCAGAATCATGACACTGAAAGAAAAATTGGGTCCAACGTGGCTCATAATTGAGCTAAACAGGACCCAGCCTCTCTGCAATATATGTATGTATTTATGCACGTATGAGTAGCTAGGAAAGCACCAAGTATATAGCTCAGATTATAAGCATATTCTCATCATCTAGTTTACTTATACTTAAAAATATTTGCTCAGATTGTTTCTAAGACCCGAAAGATATTTGAACCTAAGGAGATTAATTGAAATTCAACACCTTTATTTGTTTGTGTAGTTTGATAGAAATGGAATGCATCATTTGCAAAATAAAAGTGGGTTTACCTCCTCAATTTAGGTTCATCTTCTTCTTTTGCGTGCCTTGAATTTAGCACATTGATAAGAAAGACAAGTACGACAAGTACATAAGGAGATAAAAGATATCCTTTTTTTGCGTAAATCAGATGAATTTAAATTAGTCGAGAGTAAATACTTCTAGGTATTGTAGGATTTAGGTTCAAAGTGAGAGTAAGTGAGGAGATCTTTAGATTGGGCATAAATTTAATTAATTTTATAAATTATGTGATGTACTCCTGGTATTTAAAAAATTTGAATTAAAAAAAAATCAATGTAGGATTTAGGTTCAAAGTGAGAGTAAGTGAGGAGATCTTTAGATTGGGCATAAATTTAATTAATTTTATAAATTATGTGATGTACTCCTGGTATTTAAATAATTTGAATTAAAAAAAAATCATGATGCTGATAATGATATATGTAGGTTGATATGGCACGAGGGAGCGGATGTGGGCGTGCAGGCATACACAATTTGTAGATGGCTCTAGCACATGGGAGCCCTTTGATCAGCAGGTAGATGCCTCACCCTAATGACCCCACCGATAATACTTCAGACTTGGGAATTGCAAGTGAATTTGAAATTCAGCCTACTAAACAAGTTAGCACTTGCTAGCTAATGCAAATACTAGTACAATAGCAAGCTGATATTAGAACATATATGATGAGGATGATGGAGATGCAACATCAGCTATAAAAATAATTTATGTAACAACAACAACAGTAATTTATGCGGTAGCAGCAGCAATTCATGCAGCATTAGCAGCATCCATAGTAGATGCCTCAGCAACAACAGGCCTCAGCAACAGCGGGGAGCCATGACGCAATAGGAGTATTGAGCCAATTTGATAGACTTCAAAAATTATGCACCACTCGCATTCAAGGGAACTTCTGACCCTATGGAGGCTGAAAGCTGTTAAAGGAGATAGAGAATGTTTTCTAGGCCTTGAGATACCATGTTGAGGAGGTCACTTTCGCAACCTTCACGTTACAAGGGGAGGCAACTAATTAGTGAGAGATGGAGAAAGGAAATCTCAGGCCAGATGATGCAACTTTTACTTGGAAAGGATTTAGAAAGGTCTTTTATGAGAGGTATTTTTCTTAGAGTATCCATTTTCAAAAATTCTGAAAATTCGGCTGATTGGAGTAGGGCAATTTGACAATTGCCTAATATGCAAGAAAATTTGAAGAAATGTCTCGATAGGCTTTAATATTGATATTAGTGGAAAGCAATCGAGCTAGAAAATTTGAAAACAAACTTAGGGGTTGGATCCAACAACTGATGACTGCATTCAAGCTGCCCACTTATAAAAACGTTGTTAATAAAGCTTTAGTGATAGAGAAAGGACTTAATGATACTCAAGTTGCAAGAGAGAAAAATTTGAACAAAAGGGCCTAACTGAATCATTCTTAGAGTCAAAGCAGTAGACCTCCTAGCCGAAGATCCAAAGATCGAACCAAGCTACTACTGGTGGTAAAGCACAAGCTCGTGATGCTATTAAGTGTTATAGATATGGTGGACCTCATCTTAAGTGGGACTGCATGTGGTCTGGAGGGAGTTGTTACTCTTGTAGTCAGAAAGGCCATGAGGCTGTTGTTTGGTCCTAGAAGGAAAGAACTGCAGAAGCATCAGACACCTTAGTCTTCTTAGAAAGATCCTACAAATCGAGCACCTCAAGATGGGCAACAAGGAGAGGGAGAACAATAGAGGCCGAGAACCCAAGGGCAGATCTACGAACTCATGGAGCAGGATGCTAATGCTTCTAACTTAGTGGTGATAGGTAATAAATAAATTTCTTATACCCCTTTCTTATTGCATATGCCATGAAATTTTTGTATAGGATATATGTTTAGCATGTAGGCTCATAGTTAAAGATTATGAATATGTGGCATGCGATTATGTGGCAAGTATGATTGGGATATCATCCAATGTTATTTATGTTCTATGTGACCCTGGTGCTACCCACTCCTTTATATTAGCTAGTTTTGTAAAGAGGAATAATGAGATGGCACCTATGCCATTAGGAACTAATCTCTATGTCTTTACACTAAGCAGAGTTGTTATCTTAGTTAACTCAATCAACAAAGATTGTGTTCTAAGTGTTGAGGATAGAGAGAGAAAAGCATATTTACTGGTTTTAGAAATGAAGGAATTTGATTTGATCCTTAGGATGGATTGGTTGGCAATGTATCATGCCACTGTCAGCTTTGTGGGTAGCAAGTTATTCTTCCCACCGAAACAATCTTAGTTTTACAAGCCAAGCAACTCCTTTAAAAGGGTTGTGAAGGATTTCTAGCTACTATGATAGATACCCAGTGAAAGGAGCTCAAGTTAGAGAATATTCCTATTATGAAGGAATTTCTTAATATTTTTTCAGATAACTTGCTAGAGCTATCGCCCGATAGAAAGTTTGAGTTCTCCATTGACTTGATTCCTGGTATAGGTCCAATTTCTAAAGCTCCATACCTAATGGCTCTAGCTGATTGAAAGAGTTGGAAAAACAATTGCAGGAGTTGCTGGACAAATTATTTATGAAACCTGGTGTCTCCCCCTCAAGTACTCCCATATTGTTCGTGAAAAAGAAAGATGGAGATTTCCACCTCCATATATAATGGAAACTAAACAAAGTAAGATTATGAAATAAATACCCTTATCGAGAATTGATGATTTGTTTGATCAATTGCAAGGGGCATAGTTTTCTCAAAAATTGATCTTCGCTCCGGCTCCCACTAATCGAATATAAGAGTTGAGAATGTGCCAAAGACAGCTTTTGGAACTAGATATGGACATTATGAATTTTGGTCATGCCCTTTGGTTTGACGAATGTGCCTACAACCTTCATGGATCTTATGAATCTGATGTTCAAACCCTGCTTTGACTAGTTTGTGGTAGTGTTCATTGACAACATCCTATTCTATTAAGAGCCCACAAGAGCATGAGGAACATCTTAGGATAGTATTGCAAACACTTAGAGAAACAAAGCTTTATGCTAAGCTACCAAAGTGTTAGTTCTTGTTGGATAATGTTACTTTTCTTAGGCATGAATTTTTAAGGTGTCTTTAATGATTCAAAGAGAGTGGAAATAGTAGTTGAGTGGAGCAGACCTTCTAATGTATCCAAAGTGCAGTTTTTTTAAGGAATTGCAAGTAATTATTGAAGTTTTGTTAAGGGATTCTCTCGTATTACTATCCCCCTATCTCGCTTGACCTAGATGCCAGTAAAATTTGAATGGATGAGAGATTGTGAATAGAGCTTGCAAAAGTTGAAAAGATGGTTGGTGATAGCCCCAGTGTTGATATTCCATCTAGAATAGAAGGCTTCACCTTCTACAGTGATGCATCTTGTAGGAGCCTTGGTTGTGTTTTGATGCAGAATGGAATAGTGATAACTTATGCCTCTAGAAAGTTAAAATCATATGAGCTAAATTACCCTACGCAAGACTTGGAATTAGTGACTGTAGTTTTTTGCTTTAAAAATATGGAGGCATTATTTGTAGGGCGATCATTACAAGATTTTGACGGACCATAAAATTTTAAAGTATATTTGTACTCAAAAGGAGCTGAACTTGCGACAAACAAGATGATTGGAGCTACTACAGGATTATGTCCTAACTATCAGTTATCACTCGGGAAAATAAATGTTGTGGCTGATGCTTTGAGCAAAAAAATTTTGGGTGAATTGGTGGCTTTGATTACTAGACAAAAACACATTTTACTAGATTTGGAGAAATCTGGTATGATTGCATGATCCTAAGGTTCAACTTGCCACTCTCACATTACAACCTACCTTGATTGAGAGGATAAAGTTGTCTCAAAAAAAGAATTCAGAGTTCCAGAAGGTTAGAGAAGTTGTAGAGTCGGGTACTCAGTTAGAATTTTGGATATATAAGGATGGTTCTCTAAGATTCGGTAGTAGGGTATGTGTGCTGAAGGTACTAAAATTGAAGAAAAAGATTCTTGATAAGGCTCATAATTTAGCTTATATAGTGCACCCAAGAGGCAATAAGATATATCAAAATTTAAGAAAAAATTTTGAGGGATTGGCATGAAGAAAGATGTCACTCAGTATGTTATTCAATGTTTAGTATGTCCGCAAGTAAAAACTGAGCATTAGAGACCGGATGGACCACTGCAGTCTCTTTCTATTCCCTAGTGGAAGTGAGAGCATATTACATAGATCTTTTGACTAACTTGCTTAAAATCCCTCGGGGTAATGGTGCTGTATAGGTGATTGTTAAATAACTAACTAAGTTAGTGCTTCTTACCATTTAGAGTTGGATTCTCCTAAAAGAAATTGACAGGAATGTATATAAAACAAATTATAGAGCTGCACAGGGTCCCATTTGCCATTGTGTCAAATAGAGATAGTACGTTTGTATCATAATTTTGGAAGAGCTTTCATAAATCTCTAGGTACCAAATTGAGCTTCAGTACAACTTTCCACCCTCAAACTAATGGATGGTCAGAACAAACTATTCAGATTTTAGAAGACATGTTGATAGCCAATGTCATGGACTTGGGTGGTGCAAGGGATAGTCGCTTACCATTGATTGAGTTTGCTTACAATAATAGCTATCAAGCAAGTATTCAGACGACTCCTTTTGCGGCATTGTATGGTAGGAAGTGCTGATATCCAATTTGTTCGGATGATGTAGGCAGGATAAAACTATTGGATCCAGAGATAGTGCAACAAATTGTAGATAAGGTGCAAATAATTAGAGAACGACTTCACACCGCTCAAAGCAGACAAAGATGTTATGTTGATAATCGAAGAAGGAAAATAAAATTTCAAGTTCGTCATATTTTCTTAAGAGTATCTCCCATCTCCCATTAAAAGTATGATGAGGTTTTGAGTTCATGAAAAATTGAGCCTTAGATATGTTGGTCCATTTGAGATTTTCGATAGGGTCGGAGAGGTGGTATATCGGTTGGCATTACCACCGACTTTATCAAGTGTGCATAATATATTTCGTGTATCAATATTGAGGAAATATATCCTAGACTTGTGTCATGTGGTTGAATATGAGTCATTGCATCTTCTTGAGGATTTGACTTATGAGAAGCATCCGATACAGATTGTGGAGAGAAATTATTATGACATCAAACCATTCATTGAGGAAAAGTAAAATGGAACAATCCATATAGTAAGAGGGGCTACATGAGAGCTCATAGAAGAGATAAAGGCCAAGCACTCTCAACTTTTTGAAGCTTCAGGGATGTAAATTTCGAACATGATTTTTTTTTTTTTAGAGGGGATGTGAAGTCTTGGTCCATTTGACCAGCCTAGTTCTTATTGGGCTCACCAGCCCAAAGTGAGTCAAATCACACGTATCACATGCAAGATGGGGAGAAGAAGACTCCTACTAGGAGTACATCTTCTTCCATAAGTCTGAGCGGGCGAAGGATTACTTGACAATGAGTTTTCTTTCTTAGACTCCTATTCCATCTATAAAAGGAGGTCCCTTGTTTTCTTCTCTAGCATCCACAATTGAAGCCTCAATTAGAGCCAGGATTTTGAATTTCTATGGAGGATTTCACCACCGATTAGCCATGAGATCTTGTCGGTGCTGAGGAAGGTTTATAAACTCTTCTTCCCTTCCTTTATTTCGGTTCCTAGGCCATCCTTTTGCCTTGATTTGAGCCGGCAAGTCACCAGGATGCTACTCAAAATATGAGTTTCCTATTTCAACACTCTCGGCCACCATCTATTGCTGCTGCTTTCATTTGTGACGGCACAACGATGCTCTAGGCCTCCGCCACTTTTGGTCCGAAGCCTTGTCCTTTGTTTTGAGAAGAAGGGAGAGATGAGCTCTCCCTTGTTTTGGGGAAGAAGAAGAGAGTCCTCTCTCTTTTTCTTCTCTTTCCTATCTCTTTTCCCACTCTTTCTCTCTCCTTTTTCTCTCTCTACTTAGCTTGGGGTACTTAGTGAGCAGTCTAAGATTGCTACTTCATTAACCCCGATTTGACCCCAGCTGGGCATTTTTAAGTTGTCAGGTATCATTTTGTCTAATGATTGGACCTAGTCGTGTAGGAAAGTCATAATCTATGTAAAAAGAGGTTGAGCTGGGTACTCTGCATCTCAGTTTGTAGATCAGAAAGTGAGTCAATGCTTGCTGTATTTGAGTCTGTTTTCAGTAGAAGTAAGAATTCCTATACTTAATTACGAATACATATATATATATATATATATATATATATATGTTTATTAATTTGCACTATTGGATTTGTATCATGATATTTGTGTCCATGGACTTCGTTTTGCATGTGATACTATAGTTTTTCTTGGATACCCTCATGCACAAAAGGCTTATAAAATCTTTGATCTTGCTTCTAAAAAAAATTATACAAGCTATGATGTTACATTTTTTGAACAGTATTTTCCATTTCATAATTAAGACATCCTCCATCATCCCAATCACACCACCACCTCATTTCCTATACTTGATCTCAATATTTCATATCCACCATCTCCTCCTCCACAAGCTTTTGCTCCCTCCTTATTAGCCTCAAATCCTTACTCTTTGGCACCTTCTCCACCAACATAAGATAATGTTTCTTTCCACCAATCTCCACATTGCCCATGCCCTAGTCTTCATGACATTCTTTATGTCCTCATTGACTGCCAGCTTACGAGACTACTATTGTTCTCATGCCCATTCTAATCCTCCTTCCTTGCAAATGTCTCTAGGTATCTTGTATTCTCTACAAAATTATTTGTCCTATGATAAGTTTAATTCTTTTCATAAATCTTTTCTCACTTCTCTATCATCTATTGAGGAACCTATATCATTTGTCAAAGCAATGAAAACACTAGAATGGTGTGAGGCTATGTAGGCTGAGCTTAAGGCCTTTGAGGATGATAATACATGGACCTTCGTCTCTCTCCTATATGGAAAATAACCTATTGGTTGCAAATGGGTCTATAAAATCAAACGAAAGTCTAACGCTTCTATTGAAAATAAAAATCAAGATGCATCTTGTTGCCAAAGGTTACACTCGAATAAAAGGAATTGATTACTATAAAACTTTTACCTCGATCACAAAACTTATTATTGTTCGAGTCTTACTAGCTGTTGCAATTATTAAAAATTGGCATCTTCTTCAAGTTGATGTCATAATTCTTTTCTCCATGGAAATTTATTAGACGAGGTATACGTGAAACTACCACCTAGTTAGCAGAGATAGGGGGAGTATCAAATGTGTCATCTTAACAAATCTATTTATGGCCTAAAACAAGCTTTGAGGAATTGGTTTGCCAAAATTTTGCAAGCCCTTTTGATGCCAGCTTTGTACAATCTAAGGCCGATTATTCTCTATTTTATTCCCACAAGAATGGTCACTCATTATTTGTTTAAGTCTATATTGCTGATATTGTCATTACAGAAAACAATGAGACTGCCATCTTTACTTTGTTATCCTTCCTTAGTCAGCAATTCCATCTCCCACATCTAGGGCGCCTCCTATACTTTTCGGGTATTGAAGTATCTCACTCTGCACAAGGCATTTCTTTAAGTCAAAGGAAATATGTTTTGGGTATTCTTGAAGACATTAGCTATACTATAGCCTGACCAGCTTCGTTTCCTATGAAACAAAATCTTAAACTCAATGATGAAGATGGTGATCTCCTTTCCGATCCTTCTACCTAGAGGTGCCTAATTGGAAGACTTATATATCTAGCTATTACTGGACCAGATATTGTTCACACAATTCATATCTTGAGGTAGTTTATGCACAACCCATGGAAGCCTCATATGGATCCTGCTATTCGACTACTCCATTATTTAAAGCCCACTCCTAGTCAAGGTAACCTTCTCTCAGCTATTGGGACTTAAATCTCATAGCTTATGATTCTGATTGGGCTAGTTGTTCTATGACTCGTCACTCTATCACCATCTTGCATATTTCTTGGCTCCAGTCCCATCTCTTAGAAGACAAAGAAGCAGAACACTATATCTTGATTATTAGCTAAAGTAGAATGTCGTGCTAGATCACATGGCTTAACTACTTCATGATCTTGGTTGCAAGACTTCCTTGCCTACCATATTATTTAGTGACAATCAAGCATTATTACATATTGCGGCGAACTCTATTTTTTATGAACACACCAAGCATATTGAAATTGACTGCCATGTTGTTCGTGAGAAAATTCAAAATAGTCTTATTCATACATCCCATATGTCTACCTCTAAGCAGTTGGCCTATCTCTTTACTAAGTCCTTAGGAAAGGATCAATTTCATCTTTGGAAAAGCAAGTTGGGCTTTTGTGACCTCCATGCACCAACTTGAGGAGGAGTATTAGCAACCTACTGAACTTAGATATGAGATTTCATTGGAAACTTACCAAATTTAGGCACAAGATCTTCGCTCCACCAATGCCACTCTAGCCATCTATTGGAAACCTATCAAATTTGGATACAAGATGTTTTCTTATTCAATAATCTTCCAACCATGCAAAATCCTTTGTTATTTTTCTGATTTTATTGATTTGTATATTATATACTTCTATAAGTATGGGATTGAGTCAATCCCACCAAATCTGATTTTTTTTTTTCGCGTGTGTATACATATATGTGTGTGTATTCGCCTCTTTAGAAAAATGAAATAGAAAAACTGTTTTTTCTTATCAGTTATCATAGCTTTCAATTCTAAAATTTGTTTTGAGTGATTTGTATTTTCTAGTTTAGGTGCTCCTTAATATTAAAGGGCCATGAAAAAAGACAACTTCATGTGTCATTTTAACTTAAGTACTAATAATCAAAATAATCTTACAATTGGTAACTTTACACTTAATTGTTATTATAGTGTAGTTAATAAAGACTCTCCTTTTCCTTTAGGTGGCGTTTGGTGACCCAAATGGGATCACCAAGATGATCTTAGATCATTGGTGATTCTTATCCTAGAATATTTTGATCCTTGATGCTCTAAGATTATCGAGTTTGGTATGCTATATTCCAGTAATTTAATATTTTCGGATATCCATGAGTAACCTATTTGGTAATCTATAAAAATTCAAGATCACTACCATATAATACTGAACCTACCCTAATATATTTCATAAAAATATATTTATTAATCATATAAAGATATTTTAATTGTTATTAAATAATTAATATTTTTATTTATACTTAAATATATTTTTAATACTAATATTTATTTTGATTAGGAAAATAAGACAAATAGAAGTAACATATTACACAATTTCTTTATATAAATGCAAAGTAGAATAATATATTTCAGATATAATTAAAATCATCATTAAATAATAATATGACAATAATATGATTAATAATATATTATAATATAATATACCACATGTATAATATATAATATTATTATAATATAGCATAATATTGACATAATATATTAATGGTATATTGATATATAATTTTTTGTTGGACTGAGGGGCATTTTTATCCTCAAATTTCAGCCTAAGATCGCTGCCACAGGATGATCTTGGATACCCGACCTCAAGCATAAGTATTCCATCACTGGGTTGGACAGTGATTTGAGGAGTGAGGGTGGTTTGGAATTGCGGTCACATAGGATCATCTTGGTATAACCAAACAAGCTGACCTTATCACCTCCGTCTATATCACCTTTGATCATAGAATGATCACCCCATACCAAACACCCTCTTACATGGGATGGGACAATAGGCTTTGGAACCAGGGGTATTCTTTAACCATTCGTTCATCAATATCTTTGACATGCATTGCCCAACCTCAACTTAAAAGACCACGCAATAGCACGTATCTGGTAGGATAGTGATTACGGGTATCGATCCACAGGGATTGGGGTATAGTTGTTTTTTCTTTAAAAATAAAAATATTTGAAAAAAAGAATTTGTGAAGACTATTAAACTAAATAATTCAATAAAAGAAAATGCAATTAAAGGGATATCAGTTTAAGAAAAACCTAGGGCAAGGAATTCACCACTAACATCGGAACAAGGGTTATTTATATTTTAATTTATTCTTGGATTATCATGCAAATTGGCTACAAGCCTAATAAGCATTTAAGTAAAAATTCACAAAAGTAATTTGGGCATAATCCATCTTCGGTTGGCATGAAATGTCTACCCTAATCTAAGGTGGTAGCACATCGCATCTTCCCTAAGCATGGACTATCTTATATTTACCTAGTGATCATGAAGAACAGTTGTACGAACATCATACTTAAAATCACAGAAATTAAATATGATTCACAAGAATATATCCATTAAAAACAATAAGTTCATACAACCCCAAGAATATAAAATCAAATATAAAACCCTTATCCCTTTGTTAGGGCTGCATCCGGCCCTAGAGAAGATCAGCCTTCCATGAAGTTGTGGGCGGCAGCAGCAGCACAGCAGCAGGCTCCCATTTGCATCATGATCAGCTTCCTTTCTTCCTCCCTCAGCACTACATTCTTATTTTTTTGTATACATGGGAAGTTATTCCCAAAATATCCAAAATGTTTCTCTCTCCCTCTATTTTTTATTTCTTCTTCTCCCGTGGGACTTGCCTCCCAGAGCTAGGAATGATGGGAGAAGCCTCCCTCCCCCGGTGGGGGAAGAGGAGGAATAAGTCCAAGAGAAGAGAACTCCCCTCCTTTTATAGCTTCAGCATCCCCTCTCTCTCTTCCTCTCTAGTTGTTCCGATAAGGATGAAGACGTGAGCTGATCCGTTGTCGATGGAGGAGGCTTTGGAGAGGATCTCGGATGGTTGCTGGCTTCCAGAAGCTCGGAATGGTTGTTGTAGAGCTGCTGCGGATGTGAAGCAGGGGGGTTCGGGTGAGAGAAATCCGGAAGAATGGGGAGATGGAGTGCGGAATGGGATGAAGTTCGGCCTGATTGGGAAGAGGATAAGGATGATCCTCTGTTCCGAAGAAGGGGAGTTGGAACGTTTATCTGTGGAGGGGATCATGAACGGGATACTCGGGAGGAGATGTTCCGGAAGCCTTGGAGATGAAGACGTGTGAAACAGGGAAGGAATGGATTCGGCCTGTTTTGTTTTGAAACTAAAACAGGGGATGTGGAACTGTGAACGCGACGTTTGAGTTCATCCCGTGAAGATGGAGGAGATACAGTTGGTTTGGTCGCTGGGACTTGTTTTGTTCGTGAGACATAGGCGCGAGGGGAGCTGAGAAAATCTCGGCTGGGAGTTTGGTGTTGGGATCTCGGATGGTGGAGCTTCGGATCAAGCCGGAAGAGGAGACGAATCCATGAGCTGGGAGGTAAGATCGAATCCTGAGTTTGGTAGAGGGATACGGCTGAGAACAGAGGATCTTGGATGCACACGGGAGGTTGGTTTCAGTTCGTGGAGAAGATCTCGTTGAATGCTTGTTTTGCGGAAAGGATTAAGGGCTGAAGCTGGGAAGGATAAGATTGAAACAGGGGAGCTGGGAACGCTTGGATGAAAGGAGTTTGAAAAAAAAAACAAACGCGAGAGAAGGAAGATTGTTTGGGAGGAAATGGATGTGAGAGAAAGATGAGCTCGGAACAGGGGAACCGGGAGCTGATCCTTGAATCACGGACGGGAGGGAGGACACGCGTGAGATGAGCGGAAGCCTGGCTTTATCCATGGGCGATGAAGGCTAGATTCAGCTGGGATTTGGAACAGGGGTTTGATCTGGGATGCTGAAAGTGGGAGAATCAACGTGCGGGTAGCAACCGATTCCAAACAGAAAGGAGATTGACTTGTGATTCGGAAGAGAATATCAAGTTCGGAAGGCTCATCCTCGTTGGGATCTAATGCTTATCTTACGGGAGGGAGCTTGGACTCGGTTGTATGATGGAATGATCTGGAAGTTGGGAGGAAGGAACTCGGGATGAGCGTGGGAGCTGTCCGTGAAGAAAGGGAACGGTTGGGTAGTTGGGATCTCTGTTCTTCCGTGGCGGATGCAGAGGATTGGAGTTTATCCGGGTTGTATTTGGACGTGGAGATCACATGGGATCCGGCTTTGGGATATAGATTAACGGGATGAAGGCTGGGATTCATCACAGATGATTCGGGAGGATATGGCTCATGAACGAGATGCACGGAGATTCGTGAAAGGAATTTGTTTGGGATGAGCTCAATGTTGGAAAAGAAAATTGGGCTCGACTCTAATTGGTTGGAAAGATCCAATTCATGGGGTGCATGCTATTTGGGTTCAGGGGTCATCCCAGATGAATTTGATTCGACCTGCATACATTAGATGGACCAATAAAATCAAGCAAAATCGAATTATTTTTAATAATGCAATGATGAAGGGGAACACGTTTTCTTTAATTAAATTTATAAAATATGTGAATTAAAATAATGATAAGTGCTATGAATAAGATATTAATTTGTACATTATTTAGCACTTATCACACCCCCCAACCTACATTTTGCTAGTCCTCAAGCAAAATAAAAACTAACTCACTTTCGCAGGAATCGCGATTGCATTTACCGTATGCAATAAGGCTTTAAACCCCTAGGTGGCCCTAGTGGACGAGTTTTGTCTCGTGAGGGTTTCCGGCTCAGATACCCACAAACTGCTGTCGAAAGAATTTATTGTTTTATAAAATCTAATTTCAAATGCATTAATGCCAAGAATTTCAAAAGCACACAAAGTTTTAATTACTAAGTCAGCCCAAATCCTAGATCAAGATGCAACTTAAGTTGAAGTCATTAAGTTTCCGTTAGAGAGTTGTAAGGCTAATTTATACTTGGGTGCTCGGTGATGTCTGGACCATACACAAGCTAAGGCTTTAGATCCCCAAAATACTGCTAAAGCTAGTAGTTTCCAAGAATTGGTCAGATAAGACCTAATCACTGATTCAAAATCATCCTATCTTGCAGGATTTCGAGAGTTGTGGATGTTTACTTTAATACCTCATGGGCTTTATCTGTAATATTCCAGTTTACTCGAATTTTTACAACGACGGCTTTCACACTATCGTCTTTTTCAAGGTTAATATTATATTTTTTTCTCTTTTTCTTTTTCTCTTTTTTTTTTTGAGTTTTATAAATTACGCACTTTTACTCTTGTAATGATTCCTCCGTGTAGCGAGCACTCAGTCAACACTCCCACACCAGATGGCGTAAGGTGTTGGGCATCAAGACTCCCCTACGGACCTATGCTCGGGTTCCTCATTACAAGCCCGCTGACCTTTGACGATAGGTAGCCCTTTTCGATGTACCTGACTAAATTCACTTTTTTTTTTTATTTTTTTACAATAAATACGGGATAATAGTGAATTAGATATGAATGATTCATCAGGACTCAAGGTTGCTACTAGACTTAGTAACATAATGTTGAACCTAATCCTTAGAAGTGCAGGCCATGTGTGTTGTGAAATTCCAAAGTAAAAATTATCTTACAACTCGCTAAAAGAATTTTTAATAAAAAGAACTCAAATTGACTTACTCCAGACTAGTTATTGGGCTTTTTAGATTTTATATACTTTGTGTGTTTATCATTTTAGCACTAAAGCATAGAAATTAGTTGTGTTTTTTTTTTCTTTCTTTTTTTTGAAATTCATTTTTTTTTGAAATTCACTTAAAAAATGTGGAAATGCGAAAAATTCAAATCCTATTACCCCCCAACCTAGATCAGACATTGTCCTCAATGTTTTTTTTTTGAATATTATATTATTATTTTTATTGAATTTTTTTAAAAAAAATATTTTATTATTATTATTATTATTATTATTTTACGAAAATATGATGCATATGGAGGATAGAAGCATTGTACCTTAGTTGCATCAGTAATATGAGGACTTCTGAAAAAAAAATAACAAGAAAATGTGCAAAAATAATCTATGGAAATTGGGTTGCCTCCCAACAAGCGCTAAGTTTAACGTCTTCAGCCCGACGCATCAGGTGCAGTTAAGCATGCATTAACACATCAATTCCTCATATTTGCCCTAAAATCACTAGACAGCTCCTAACTGGTTTGAAGAGGGCACCTAAGCCTCCAATCCGGTCTAATGAACTGAGCTGACCAGGTAAGCTCCCAGGTAAGTGGAGGGGTCACGATGCGTTTGCAAAGGTCCCACTTAAAACCCACTTGCCTCGAACAGATGAACTGTCTCCCTTAAAGGGACAAAGCTTGCCTAGACATCAACTGAGCCACAGAGCGAAATTGGTGCAACTTTCGGTGATCTTCATCCTATTGAGCTCGAATGTCCCTCGGGGCCAACGTCTAATTGATTTTATTTAACGTGATAGCTATGTGAGAATTGATTCACCTAATTTGGGCAAGAATCTGGTGATGAAATCCAGTTCTTATCTTGTTGGGGTGATTGCCCTTACTATGTGCGGATTAATTGTGTATGTGTATCAGGCATGCATTCACACTTTTGCTGAATTTAAAATCAAACAATCACCACAAAAGGGAATTTAAATAAGAAAGGTTTAGAGGTTACCAAAGGAAATTTCCCAGCAATTTTTAAAGCAAACCTTTACAGCATTCCTTTGCCAATAGTTTCCTTTCTGAATGTCCCAAACTTCCTCTTTGGTTCCTGATCATATGATACCAAGAAATAAAAAATTAGTAAGAGAGGAGAAGGAGATAAGGAAAGTAAAAATAGAAACTATTTTTATTTTATTATTTTTTTATTTTTCGGATTTTTTTTTTGAAAATTTTTTTTTAATAAAAAGAAAAACAACTATGCTACCAATCCCCGGCAACGGCGCCAAAAATTGATAGTCAACTTTAAAGACCACGCAATAGCACGTATCTGGTAGGATAGTGATTACGGGTATCGATCCACAGGGATTGGGGTATAGTTGTTTTTTCTTTAAAAATAAAAATATTTGAAAAAAAGAATTTGTGAAGACTATTAAACTAAATAATTCAATAAAAGAAAATGCAATTAAAGGGATATCAGTTTAAGAAAAACCTAGGGCAAGGAATTCACCACTAACATCGGAACAAGGGTTATTTATATTTTAATTTATTCTTGGATTATCATGCAAATTGGCTACAAGCCTAATAAGCATTTAAGTAAAAATTCACAAAAGTAATTTGGGCATAATCCATCTTCGGTTGGCATGAAATGTCTACCCTAATCTAAGGTGGTAGCACATCGCATCTTCCCTAAGCATGGACTATCTTATATTTACCTAGTGATCATGAAGAACAGTTGTACGAACATCATACTTAAAATCACAGAAATTAAATATGATTCACAAGAATATATCCATTAAAAACAATAAGTTCATACAACCCCAAGAATATAAAATCAAATATAAAACCCTTATCCCTTTGTTAGGGCTGCATCCGGCCCTAGAGAAGATCAGCCTTCCATGAAGTTGTGGGCGGCAGCAGCAGCACAGCAGCAGGCTCCCATTTGCATCATGATCAGCTTCCTTTCTTCCTCCCTCAGCACTACATTCTTATTTTTTTGTATACATGGGAAGTTATTCCCAAAATATCCAAAATGTTTCTCTCTCCCTCTATTTTTTATTTCTTCTTCTCCCGTGGGACTTGCCTCCCAGAGCTAGGAATGATGGGAGAAGCCTCCCTCCCCCGGTGGGGGAAGAGGAGGAATAAGTCCAAGAGAAGAGAACTCCCCTCCTTTTATAGCTTCAGCATCCCCTCTCTCTCTTCCTCTCTAGTTGTTCCGATAAGGATGAAGACGTGAGCTGATCCGTTGTCGATGGAGGAGGCTTTGGAGAGGATCTCGGATGGTTGCTGGCTTCCAGAAGCTCGGAATGGTTGTTGTAGAGCTGCTGCGGATGTGAAGCAGGGGGGTTCGGGTGAGAGAAATCCGGAAGAATGGGGAGATGGAGTGCGGAATGGGATGAAGTTCGGCCTGATTGGGAAGAGGATAAGGATGATCCTCTGTTCCGAAGAAGGGGAGTTGGAACGTTTATCTGTGGAGGGGATCATGAACGGGATACTCGGGAGGAGATGTTCCGGAAGCCTTGGAGATGAAGACGTGTGAAACAGGGAAGGAATGGATTCGGCCTGTTTTGTTTTGAAACTAAAACAGGGGATGTGGAACTGTGAACGCGACGTTTGAGTTCATCCCGTGAAGATGGAGGAGATACAGTTGGTTTGGTCGCTGGGACTTGTTTTGTTCGTGAGACATAGGCGCGAGGGGAGCTGAGAAAATCTCGGCTGGGAGTTTGGTGTTGGGATCTCGGATGGTGGAGCTTCGGATCAAGCCGGAAGAGGAGACGAATCCATGAGCTGGGAGGTAAGATCGAATCCTGAGTTTGGTAGAGGGATACGGCTGAGAACAGAGGATCTTGGATGCACACGGGAGGTTGGTTTCAGTTCGTGGAGAAGATCTCGTTGAATGCTTGTTTTGCGGAAAGGATTAAGGGCTGAAGCTGGGAAGGATAAGATTGAAACAGGGGAGCTGGGAACGCTTGGATGAAAGGAGTTTGAAAAAAAAAACAAACGCGAGAGAAGGAAGATTGTTTGGGAGGAAATGGATGTGAGAGAAAGATGAGCTCGGAACAGGGGAACCGGGAGCTGATCCTTGAATCACGGACGGGAGGGAGGACACGCGTGAGATGAGCGGAAGCCTGGCTTTATCCATGGGCGATGAAGGCTAGATTCAGCTGGGATTTGGAACAGGGGTTTGATCTGGGATGCTGAAAGTGGGAGAATCAACGTGCGGGTAGCAACCGATTCCAAACAGAAAGGAGATTGACTTGTGATTCGGAAGAGAATATCAAGTTCGGAAGGCTCATCCTCGTTGGGATCTAATGCTTATCTTACGGGAGGGAGCTTGGACTCGGTTGTATGATGGAATGATCTGGAAGTTGGGAGGAAGGAACTCGGGATGAGCGTGGGAGCTGTCCGTGAAGAAAGGGAACGGTTGGGTAGTTGGGATCTCTGTTCTTCCGTGGCGGATGCAGAGGATTGGAGTTTATCCGGGTTGTATTTGGACGTGGAGATCACATGGGATCCGGCTTTGGGATATAGATTAACGGGATGAAGGCTGGGATTCATCACAGATGATTCGGGAGGATATGGCTCATGAACAAGATGCACGGAGATTCGTGAAAGGAATTTGTTCGGGATGAGCTCAATGTTGGAAAAGAAAATTGGGCTCGACTCTAATTGGTTGGAAAGATCCAATTCATGGGGTGCATGCTATTTGGGTTCAGGGGTCATCCCAGATGAATTTGATTCGACCTGCATACATTAGATGGACCAATAAAATCAAGCAAAATCGAATTATTTTTAATAATGCAATGATGAAGGGGAACACGTTTTCTTTAATTAAATTTATAAAATATGTGAATTAAAATAATGATAAGTGCTATGAATAAGATATTAATTTGTACATTATTTAGCACTTATCAATCCACCCACTACAACAAATGTGGGTTTTGCCGACTATCTTTTCCCGACGCTAGGAAAAAGCGTCGGCAAAGTTTGGCTCGGCGCCACCCTTTGCCGACGCTTTTTCATAGCGTCGGGAAAACTCCGGAAACAACGACGCTATAACGCGTCGTTAAAATGTTCAAAAACAACGACGCTAAAAAGCGTCGTTAGAAAACATAAAACCCCCCAACCCGGCCCCCTCTCCTCATTTTCTATCGCTCGTTGCCCTAGCTCCATCGCCCGGCCGACTTCTCACCTCCATCGGCGACTTCCCCGCTGCCGTCGAACTCGCCCTCGTCTGAGGTAAGTCTCCTTCTTCTCCTCGTCCTCCTCCTCCTCCTCCTCCTCCTCCTCCCCCTCCTCATTTTCTATCGCTCGTTGCCCTAGCTCCATCGCCCGGCCGACTTCTCACCTCCATCGGCGACTTCCCCGCTGCCGTCGAACTCGCCCTCGTCTGAGGTAAGTCTCCTTCTTCTCCTCGTCCTCCTCCTCCTCCTCCTCCTCCTCCAACTCTTTTTTTGTTTCTTGTCTTTAACGCTCGCCCGGCCCCGTCTGAGGTAAGTCTCCTTCTTTTTTTGTTTCAAACCCATTAAACCTATGGAAAGATCAAAGCCAAAAATACCAATTGACGATATGCTGGAAGCCACAGAACCAATGAAGCCATTCCCATTTGATCCAGTAACAGATATGAGTGTAGGTGGTGATTTTGCTGATTTTGTAGATGAATTATTCAACAAAGTAACTTCGATATTGAATCAAGATCCTTCAGAGTGAGGTCGCCATGAATAAGCATCCTAGTGATGCTATTAATGCTATTTCATACTTTTCGCTAGTCATATTTATGTACGAGTATTGACTAAATGCCATGTGAATAAGGGTTGATCAAATTTCTTGATGTTTGTTCCCATTTGATATTCTGAATGGCTTTTCTTTTCATTTTTTTCACATCATATTACTGCACATTTTGGTATATTTGAATGGGTAGCTTAAGCTCAAATATTTGGAATAGATCTGTGCCACTCTTTTTGAAGAAACTTTAGGGTGTCATAGATGTTGAAAAATATTCAATTGGATTTTGAAGTCAATATTTTAATTTCGCTGCTCCGAAACATTTAAAATTTAGTTAATCTATATGTTCTTGAAAAGTGCAAGCGGTGCCTGGTGGTTTTCAAATTCTCCATGGACATTTAGAGACACCGTTCAGACTCAGAAAGCAGGGAGCTAAGTTAGGCAACCAGAGAATTACTGAATAAACAGATCCCCCACACATACATGCGCAACAAAAGAAGAGGGGAAACTAGAGTACGAAGAAAAGTTGAGCATTTTCTGCATCAGCATATAGCTGAAGAAGTTTTGAAAAACAATAACCCTATACAGTTCAAAGAGTCTAGAGAATATAAAGGGGAAATCATTCTAGAGGTAAAGAAGTTTAACTATAGCTGTTCATTTAGTGGATGTTTGTTTGAATGATATCCCATATTCAAATTTTTCATTTTGTCTTCTTTTTAACTTTGAAAAGGAAAGAAAACGAAACACATGACCAAATTGACACTAGTTAACCAATCAATATGAACAAAGAGCTAATGGCCCTAAAATGATGAGAAATTGGACTTATATCAGCTGGTTTTAGCTGAAACTCAGTTTTAATAGTAAGTTTCGGCAATCAATTTTGGCTTAGCTATGCTGAGATGGACCAGTTTCAGCTGTATCCCATCCAACTGTTAATCATGGCTGAAGTTGTACCTTTGTGCAATTGTTATATTCTGATGGCATGATGTCTTCCTTACAGACTATGTAATTGGAGAACCAAACTATGCTGAACCAAATTACAGACTCAGAGTACAAATACAAATCTTAGGCTTTCATTAGAGGAGTCTGATTTTGTCAGCACTTATCTTGTGATGTATGTGCTGCCAGTCAATGAACTGATTTGTTTAGATTAGTCACATACTCAGTCTGTAAGTTCTAAAAGCTAAATTTACAAGATGGACAAACTTCAGTCATGAAAGCCTGGCCAAATTTATTATTTAACCAAATATTGATTCTTTTTTGTGCATACTAGGTAACAATATGCCCCGAGGGAGACGATTTAGAGATGTGGAGTTCCATCATTCTCAGGTGGGATCTACTTCTGAACAGTCCCTGCAGTCCCAGCAGCCATGTGAGCACCAGCAGCACGAGTCAGGATCTCAGCATGAGCCTCCTGCTGATTGTCCGGAGGATGAGCTCCGGATCCAGGGTAATTCGATTTAAAGTTCAAATTTTATGTTCATATTTGTCTTCAACTTTTTAAGACTTTTTAATTTTAATAGATGGACAAGGGACGGTGAGGACGAGACGGGGACCCACTCAAGCAAAGGATGTGTGGAAGCTTCCTCCGGGTGAGAAGATCATCATCCGATGCAACGAATTGGGGCAGCCCATCAATAGAGCTGGAAGTCTTCTATCAAGCTTTTTAGGATCGGTTGCACGCAAGGGTCAGCTGTGTCTGCTCAACTATACGAAGTGGAATGACATGCTTCCTTCGTATAAGGTTGAGCTTCTTAGACTTATACAGGTAATGAATTAAATTTGTTCTTTTTAATTTGACCCCTCCTGTGTGTTAATTTGCTTACTACCATAATATTACTTTTGAGGTTCTATATTATTATAACATTCTGTATCTTGTTGTAGGGTAAGTTTGTACTCCCTCCAGAGAGCCATGATTGGGTGCTAAAGTCCCTCAACCGCAAATGGAAAGAATATAAAACAAAATTGAAGACGGACTTCAAGCATGAGGGTATGACAGAGGAGGAGGTTGCTCGTGTGACTCCTCCTGATGTATACCCTCAGCAGTGGAGGGAGCTTGTTCACTACTGGTTTTCTGAAAAAGGACAGGTCACGTATATTGTTTCAATATTTTATATTATATTTATTATTAATATAGATTGCAAATATATACATTGAATAATATTATACTATGTGCTTTTATTTTGGCAGACATATTCTAATATTGGCAGAGCTGCACGAGCATCTCAAGCAGTTCCTCATACTTCAGGCTCGAAGAGTTATGCGAGACGTAGAAATGAATTCGTAAGTTTGTTTGAAACTATTTGAAACTCTACTAATATATAGCACGTATCATGATATATAGTTTGGCAATATACTTTCCGTATGTGTAGATAGTAGAGCATGGAAGGGAGCCTGGTGAGGTAGAGTTTTATAAGATGACCCACACTCACCGAGATGGCAGCTTTGTCAGGGACGAGTCGAAAGATATAGTTGTATGTATTCATTTTTTATTTGATCATAATTATTTTATTAATTTTACTTCCTTTAAATTATTAATGTGACTGTTTATTTTTTTGAGAGAGATATAGGAAAGAGCTACAAATCTCATTTCAGAGCGCGTCGGGGAGTCATCATCATCCGACGCGGCCAGTCGCGTCGAGGCTCAGGTCTATGCAGAATTGATGGGCCCAGAACGTTATGGTCGCGTGAGGGGTTACGGTATCGGAGTTACCCCCACTCAGCTGTCTGCAGTGAGCCGATATACCCAAGATGCCAGACAAGGTACTAGCACTGCAGAGGTTTATAGTTTGAAGACAGAGATGGCACAGATAAAGCAGTCATATGAGACAAGGATAGAGGAGATGAGGCAGAGTCATATGACTGATATGGCGGAGTTGAAGCAGAGCCAAGAGTTGAAGATACAATCTTTGCAGGATCAGCTTGACCATATTTCATCTTTTTTGCAGAGATTTGCTCCTCCGGTACATAACTAAATATATTTGAATATTTTATATAATTATAATGTATTCTTGTATGAGCGTGATGACTTTCGTATTTTTAGTTTCTAAAGTATTTTTTTTCTTGTAGGTTGCTGATACTTCATCTACTCGTAGAGATGATGATGCCGTCGACTCTTGATACATCGTAGATTGTGTACTTACGATTTTGAGATGAATGTTTTTAGATTGTTTTAAATTTTTTTTTTTGATACTTACTATTGCTTGATCAATTGAAGTATTGAATTGGCATCATCCAGCTAAAAAACATGCATTTGTTAGTTATAGAAATTTAAGTTGTATGCCATATTTTAGGTGGTTAATTTTGTTTAATTTGCTTTATGATAACTTTGCAAACTGGCATTTTCTGATTGCAATACAACTTTCTTATATGGTTTACATGGTACTGTTGTGGTAAATGAAGGTGATTCATGTAATGATCGAGGTTAGTGTATGTGCCAGTCTATATTCAATCTTTGATTGGTAAACCTACTTCACTGATTGACTTCAGTTTTCTAGATGGCCTTTGACATGTGCTCGATGTTTCCTGTGTTCCACCTGGTGTAGGTTCTGAGAGGCCTTTGCTTCCTTTTGACAAGGTAGAGGAGCAGGAAGACAGGAAGAAGGATGAGGCTAAGCCTGTCTCCTATTCATATTCCTTCTTCCACCTCATTTTCTCCCTTGCCAGCATGTACTCGGCTATGCTTCTTACTGGCTGGTCCACGTCCGTTGGTGAAAGTGGTAAGCTTGTTGATGTTGGGTGGCCCTCTGTGTGGGTCAGGATTGTGACTGGGTGGGCCACAGCAGCTCTCTACATCTGGTCTCTAATTGCTCCCATTCTCTTCCCAGATAGGGAGTTCTGACTCCCAAGTATGTAAAAGGATGCAATAATTATTTGGGACCCAAGTCCAGTATCATTGAGTCTGTACATGTCTCTGTACACAGCTCTCGATGCTGCATTTGTGGAGGAATCTGTATTATAGATGCAGGCTAAACTTATGTGTGATTCAAGAATGATAGAGATGTTGCTATAATGTTTGGAATTGTAACCATGGTGCTTCATAATTGAACAGTAAGATGGTCATCCTTTCTTGTGCATGATTCACTGGCAACATGCAAATATTTGCTGGGTAAACTTTGATTTCATTCTCTGAAACTTTAGATAATGGGAACAATTTGTATTGGGTAATCCTACTGTTTGCTTGGCCGGAAGGAAGGTATGCTTTCTTCTGCTTTACATGTTGGACTGGGAGCCGCAGTTATTGAAAATATTGGGCAGGCTTTTGGTACTAAAAAAACAGCGGCGGTTGTTGCAGCATGATCGGGTATAGATCTTGGAAAGGACTTTAATTAGTATGTTCTATATTGACTTGACAGGAACATGGTTTCAGGACAGGCAGTCCGGCTGGACGACTTGACTCCCACGATCTAGATGAGGTAACTGGAATATATCTTCTTCATGAAAGTAAACTGTAGATTTTGCTTTTCTTCCTCTTGTTCTTCTTCGATGGTTAGCAGGGCTACTTGTCATACATGAGAAACCTGATAGATCATTCTTGTGGTTCTATTTTGCTGGCCAGCAATCTTGATCGTTTGCATCTTACTTGATTGTGTGCTTTTGCTAATTTTTGTTCTGTATTCTTTCAATTCTTGCAGTCTTTGGAGCTGTGGAATGTGATAGAGAACCAAACCATGACGGTCCAGGCACACGAAGGTCTTATTGCAGCATTGGCACAGTCACAAGCCACAGGAATGGTGGCCTCTGCTAGCCATGACAAGTCTGTTAAGCTGTGGAAGTAAGCATGGGGGGTGTTGCAGTGGAAGTAAGCTGTGGAAGTAAGCTGTGGAAGTAAGCCACAGGAATTTTTGGAAGCTACTTTGATGGTTTATGTATTCGTAGACTAAATGTTTTGTGTCATCTGTACTGAACTTCTTGTTCTATCTTACTAATCCCAGTGGTGTAGAAATGCATACCTTGTTATAATTAGTGTTGGAAGCAGTGGAACAGAGCTACTGCTGCACTGATTGTTGGTAAATCTTAGTTTTTAAGGTAACACGTGCTTGCTTTTCCATGTCTAGCCTCCATGATGGATGTGCTTCTTGGCAAACTATGTCTCTTCAACCAAATGATACTTTATATAATATATCTATGAACCATGTAATTTATGTTGATTTGGAGAAATAGTGCGATCTGATGACTAGTGTAATTTATGTAATTTATGTTGATTCATGTAATTTATGTAAGAATGCAGACAAGCCTGGAGGAAATATTGATCTAAAGAAAGGTGCTGCTGAGGTAATCTGCGCCCTAAATAATGCCGATACGCCTTTTGTTTAGCTTATTTACCTTAATGGAGTGCTGTCCATCAGCTACTATGTGCTCATGGGCCATTTGGTTCAGGTGTGCTCATGACATAATTTTGTTACTGTGTAATGCCTCCATATCTTTCCTTGTTGATAATGTTGTGCTTTTGCTGCCGGTGTTAAGCATATAAAAGCTTATAAAACAGAAATGCAAAGTCATCTCCAAAGATCACATAATATGATATCTTTTGCTATTTCTACATTGTTTTGCTTATCTGCCTTTGTCATAACCTTCTTTTCATTTTTACAATTGTTTCTGTTCAGTTGGCGACATCATTAGTTGGTTAATTGAAAATTTCAAGAATGATAAAGCTACTGAGTCATCAACAAAAAGTAATAAAACCAATGAGAGAAAAAAAGCTTTAGAAAAAGAGTCTGCAGAGAAGGAAGCAGAATGCAGCATTACTATTCTTAATATACATGTCGGTGTTATTTGCAAGGCATGGAAGCATCCATCTGCTGACAGGTAGTTCTGTTTCTTTCAAGGCATCTACCTTAAATTTTTAGAAGAACTTCATAGCTTTTAGTCCATTCTATAGTTTATTGGTTGAGGAGATAGACCTGGGAGAAGGCAACTTGCGCCAGGTAGTTGGTTGTCTTGCAAAGTTTTATAGCCCAGATGAACTGCTAGGCTTGGAAAGCCACGTTTGATAATAAACTCTTGAGACTGAAATCACAAATCATTTTCCTTCAGTGCTATCTATATTTACTTGTGAGACAAAATCTTCCCATTTTTAAAAGAAAAATCATCACAACTTGGGTGATGATGCATGTTTTTGTGTATGAATTGGCATGGATTTGAACTTTTTACCCATATGCCAGACTACCTACTTACAGAACTGGTTGATTTCTTGTATTTATTGGTAATTACAAGTTAACTCCAACACAGTTTCCATTCTATCCCTTGTGCTGGTATTTTGCAGAATTGACTGGGTATGGTAATCGAAGATATTCCTCTGTTCTGAAAGCAGCTAGAAGATGGTTCCACTGATCCACTTGTTTCTAGAAATCTTTTTGGTCTGGATGAAAATACAGCATGCCCACCTGTCTGGAGGACTGCAAGAAGAACTGCCATGCAACGAGACAGAGAAAGCAAACCTCAAGTTCACAACTACCAGAAGTTCTCAACCCATATTTTTGATGTTTAACGACGCTTTATTGCATTGCTCAAGTAGCCTAAACCGACGCTTTTAAGCGTCGGGTTTGTATAAAATGAACGACGCTTAAAAGCATCGGCATAGTCCAATACAAATACGGTGGGAAGCGTCGGTTGAAGTACGCCGACGCTTTTAAGCGTCGGATTTGTATAAAATAAACGACGCTTAAAAGCATCGGCATAGAGCGACGACGCTTTTTTGACGCGTCGGGTTAAACCCGACCCACGCCCACCTGCCCGACGTCTGACCCACGCTTTGCGATGCGTGGGCTGGAAATTCGCCGACGCTTAAAAGCGTCGGGAGAGACCAAAAAAAGCGCCGGGAGATATCTTTTCTTTTGTAGTGACCAAATGCTACTAAACTTAACTTTTTTCTTAAAAAAAGGTGAGGATAGAACGTCCGAAAACAACCTTAATCACCCAAATTTATTGATCTGAACTTACCTCGCTATCGAGTTTTTACCATATCTACCATCAAGGTAATCAGCCACCAGACTAGCTTGCAAACTTATGCTCATGGTCATTGTTGATGCCCAATAAGTAGTTTTTGATAGGGATAGTTCTTTCTAGTCCTACTTCTTTCCTTTTCCTGTTTCTTTTTAGTTTCACTTCTTGTTTCAACCAGAAAAAAAGGGACTATCCTTTCATCTGAAAATTTATTGAAATATTTGTACGTTTATCCAATAATAATATTAAAATCAAAACATTACACATTTTTATTAGGACTTTGATACTGAAATATAACAACATGCGTGCATAACATAAATTCAAAAGAAACATCCCTACTGCATTAGTTGTGAACTATGACGTGGTATTTTGATAATAAAATGATTGATAAATCAAAGATATTTATTATTGCTCTTTTGAAGCCTTTGTGTATGGCGATCTCATCTCCCGAAGCCTTCGTTCTTCGGAAAGTATCTTAGCAAACCTACGATAAAAGAAAATCTTAACATAAGTGAAAACTTATACTCCTAGCTAAATATGCAAGTTCATAATGAGAATTCTTCTTTGGATATTCAAAACATATCTTGTGCATTTTCATTAAAGTAGTATAATCTATTACATGCTAACTCACTAATTTGTGCAAGACAACAAATCTTAAAGAAACAGATTTATGCTAATAAAGAACTTACCTTTTAAGTGCTTGTTCATTTGTTTCTTTGTCTACAGGTTCATATACACCTGTCTCAAGATTTATTCTTGAAGTAGGTTTCTTCAAAAGCTCTTCACCAATTTTAACAAGACTATCCAAATTTTCTTTTGTTGCTACATCGACTGAAGATACTGTCCCTTTTAATGTATCATCCTGGTTTAGCAATAACAAAAAGATTGTCATGTTTAATAACTAAATGTATAATACTGTAGTTTTGAGCTCTAAACCTTATATATATGCTGAATGTGCGTGTTCCTTTGTCTGTTAAGCACCCACAAATGTGCATGCCATCATGGAACTGAGCTATATTATGCATTTTAGTTGATAAGGAACACAATTAATTTTTAGGTATCTTATGAATTTAAAAGGAGGTCAGTTGACATTTTCAAACTTGGTGCTTTCATCTTCATAATATGATTTAAGTTTTTCATTTTTTCTTCTGTCTTCTTCCTTTTTTTTTCTTTTTTTTTTTTTTAATTCAAGATGGTCAAGCCCTTGCTATCATGTTTGGAACCTCATTGTTAATATCAACCATGAAGAAAATAATAGTTAAACTTATAAAATAATTTTTTTTAATGATATTATCAAGTATTAAATGACATAAACAATTAAAAATGATTATCATCATTAATGAGAATATATATTCTAGAGTCTTTTACATGCTTTTTTTTCTCTTAGGCAGTTTTAAATGTTATAAAGTCTTATATTCATAAAGTAATAGCTTTTCCACTTGATTATTAGTAAAAACTGCTTAAATTCTTCACAAGTACTTAAGATTTAACTTCATCACTTTTTTATATTTGTAACTATAATCAAATATCTCCATATAAACATACAAATAACCATTTAAAAATAGAAGGTCACCTGAATTCTCAAATATTTAGAATCAGAATGTAGGGCTTGGAAGACCACAGATATATGGATATCAACCATATCACTGCTTGCTTGAGTGAAGGCATCGACTAATGGATTTGAACCGCCACTTAGCAACCAACCCAGAACTCCCCATTTACTTGACTCCTTGGCATCAAACTTTTCCTCGTTCTTTGCTGTACCTGTTCCTAATGAGATGACTAAAAACCGACCATAATCTGTAGGCTTGATTGGGAAGAAATCAGTGTTCCCTCTAAAAATCTCCTTTGTTACTTCTGACATAGCAACCAATGCCTGTGGTTTGCACAACATTAAAAGAAAAAAAAAGGAAATAGATTAGAATACATATAATATACTAGCACCATATTTATGAAAAAAACCTGATATTATGTTACAGTACCGGATTATTAGCTGCAACACCACCATCAATAAGGTTAAATTCCCTCACTTTTCCATCAGAATTTTTTATTTTGAAGTAATGTCCAGGAAGGTAAGTTGGAGCAGCAGATGTACTAATGGAAATATCAGATAGCTCAGCATCCAATAAAGCATTATGTTTCACCTGCATTTGAACTCGTCATACAATTGAACAAGATATATAATCATAGTAGCGTTGAATAATACACTAATAATGTTGGTCAAGGAACACCCAATTTTAGAAGAGCTTGCTATGCATCACCATTCAAGAATAGCTAGTTATGCATAGTTACTTTGTGTTGAGCTTGTTTGCATATAGATCCATACTCCAGCAAACATTTTCATATACAACCAGTTTTCGCTTTTGGTTTAATTACACAACTTTGTTCATATTATTCAAAGAAAAGTTATTGGAATGTTCACCTTGAACCTAAACAGGGAGAAGGACCTTAGAGAACAAGGAAAGGGAGGATCATGCTTACGAAGGAGAATCACAATAATAGCGAGAAAGGAGTAACAGAAGAATGGCTATTTCGTATCAATAGAAATGATGTGAAAGGTGGATGAACATATTAAGGCTCTGTTTGGGGAGCTGTTGGCAGTAGAGCTTTTTGAAGTAGAACTTTTATAAAAAATTGTTTGTTGTTTGATAACTACATTTCTAATGTGCTGTGCCACTTTAACATGTGTTTGCTAAACAAATTGAAAAAGTATTTTTGGTATGATAAAATGACCATAAAGGACATTGCATAATATTATACAATAGAGCATAATAAAATATAATATATATTAATTCATAAATATATGATATAGTATAATATTATTGTAATGTAATATAATTTTATTATAATATAGTAATATAATATTGTATACTATAGCATAATAATTTAATAGAAGATTAAATTATTTAACATAGCATATCAATCTATTATAATATAATGTAATATAATATTATATTTATAGTTTAATACAATAATAAATATATAAAATATTGTAATTATTAGTGTAAATTAATTTTTCACCCTTCTTATGACCATTTATCTCTCCAACAAATTTTCTAGCTAGGTGATAAAATTGGTTAAACAATTACTAATATTTTTATTTATTTATTTATTTATTTATTTATTTATTCATTCATTCTTTTTTCTTTTCTTTTATTTTTTTTATTTTTTTTTCTTTTTTTTCTTTTCTTTTCCTTCTCTTCTTTCTTCTTCTTCCTTCCCGAAGCTTCTCCTCTCTTTACTTCTTTCTTTCTTCTCTTCCCCTCTCACTTCTTCCTCCCTTGCCCCACTTCTCCCGCACGGTCATGGAAGGGGCAATCAAGCTCTTGGGTGGGCCAGCCGAGGCCGACGGTGCTACGATGGGAGGGTGGACAGCAAAGCCAGAGACAAGGGTGAGGGCATGGATGGAGTGAACGGAGCGGCCGAGGGCGGCGGGGAGAAAGGAGGCGGCTTTGAGGAGAGGGGCGAAGGAGAGGCGGTAGGGGGAGAGAGAGCGGTAGAGGAAGAGGGAGAAGAGGTGGAGGGCGTCGGGGGCGGTGGCGAGGGAGAGGGAGAGGGCCTTGAGGGTGACATTGAAGAGGGGGGAATGGGGATGGGTGGGAGAGGAAGAGGCAGCGGGATGGAGTGTTTTGGGAGGAAGAGGAACTTTTAAATTGAGGTATTTTGGTCAAATAAATAGCTTTCCGACACGGCTTGAAAGTGCTTTTTTGAAAAGCTCCAAAATGAAGTTTATCCTAAAAAGCTGTTTCCAGTTTTCTGGAAAAGCTAAAACAGCTTTTCGAAATTTTTACCAAATAATCTTTTTTATTTTAAAGTATTTTTGGAGGGCCAGAAAGTATTTTTTGATGAGGACAAAAATACACATCCATACCTAACAAAAACACGCATGTTGGTGAGGACAGAAAATGTAATGGATAAACAGCTAGTCATTGCTTGTGTATCTGGCTCAGCCATTGCAAGGTTTTATGACCAATTTATTCTTGACCGTTTCTTAGAGTGCACGCATAGACGAAAAAAAAAAATGGAAGAAAGTTAAACTAACTAGAGTTGCAAAAAATCAAAGAAGAACCTCATAGGAGGAGAATATTGTGGGTTGAAGTTTTTTGATATCAAAAGCTGGTATGACCACGTTTGTCAAGGTCTGGTGCAGTCTCAAGCTCCCTAGTCTTTCCTTAATAGTCTGGTGAAGATACTTTCCATCATACTTGGGTCCGCTAAATAGTCTGAAAGCGTTAAAAGCTCCATCAATAGGTCCTCTGCAATACACACAAGTACAAACCAATTAGTAGAAGAATGCCTTAAAGATTTTGTTGACATTTTAGTTACCAGCCAATTATGTATGGGACATTGTCGAACAGGACAATAAATACCATTATTTTCGTCTATCAATTTTTTTCCACCCTTTCTTTTCCATGATGAAAAACTATGCTTGGATGCTTATCCTTAATTTGTGGTGCATATGGCACTACAGAGAGCCATGCATGCTTGGATAGCCATGGTACAAGTCATCTCATTGGGGAAGGGGGGCCCTTGCACAATCTCTCAACCCAGTATGTTCGGCAGCCCAATGCAAGGTTCTCCACTTCCAAGATGAGAATGTAGTATCCTCCATTTCCAAGATGAGAAACATGGTAGCTATCCAAAGATACATATCCGTGGTGCAAAACATGCACCTTAGACGCTTTTGGGCTCTCTAAATTCTTATTTTTTTCTCTTTATTTTGTATATCTATGTACACTGAAAATAATCAAATTCCTCACAAGAGAAGGGTATCATCACCATCAGTGGTCTTGTTTTCTATCAAAATAATTGGCAGCATCATTTCATATATTTGTGTAACTACAGAGAAATCGTTCTTCAGCAAAATGGTGGACTCCACCTCACCTTACAGAAGTCACCACTTTCACAGTATTATATTACATGTATTGCCTCGCTACCGTGACAGCATCAACACCATCTTAACCTAATAAGCATACTAATATTTAAATTTGTCTGACATAGTCTCATTATATATCTTTTTCCTTTCATTTTTTTCTCAAAAAAAAAAAGAGCCCGGAAGGTTATACTTTGGGGATTGAATGCATGTGAAACTTCTCCCCAGCACTTATACCACTTAAGTACCGGGTCTCTTGGCTAATGTAATTAGATGACAACTAATAACTTCTTGAGCTACTTTTAGATAAATATTCTAGATTCTCATGGAAATTTCTTCAGGTCCAAGAATGATACAATGAAGACATTATAACGTTAACATTAATTATTGTTGAATAGTATAAATATTATCATTAAAATTGATCGATGCAATCATCTTTAAGTTTTATATCACTTCTATTGGCATTTCATGGTACTTGTCTCTCAAATACTGAAGTGTCAGAAAACAGAAGTCACGAGTCTAAGCAAAGGTATATGTACATATATATTACCGAGGTTGTGGGAAGATCTTAGGGCTGTGCTCCAAATAAAAGGCCTTGATATCTTTAGCTTCGAAGATAGGCCGGTTCTTCTCGTTTGGTGCAGTTAACATGGCAGTCACAAGGCCGCCAGTGCTAGTTCCAGCAATCACATCGAAGTAATCCGCAAGCCTTGCATCCACTCCATCGTGCTCCTAAAGAAGGAGAAAAAACGTATGGAAATCAAGTATTTAGCGTTAGCCTATAACCTGGTCCATTAGGTCTTGATTCAGCTATGGATCAAACTAAAATTTTAAAATAAAAAATGAATAAAATTGTAAAATTTTAATATTAATCATGATCTTATTATATATGTATCATCTAAAGCACAAACGACAGAATTTCCCAAGCTATTATTAAAAAGGGAAAATCTCTTACCCTACATATATATGCTGTAAATCTTAGGATGGCAATGATGATAAAGGGAATTCAAAAATAGACAAATTTATACTATTGATAATATTTTCAAAAAAATAATTCTAATAAATAAATAATAAAATTTTAGTTTTATTTGACTTGGATGGATCAAAACTAGATCATTTGGATGAGTCAAATGGTTGATGAGTCCACATCAATGGACCATATGAGTTTTCAGGACTTATTATTTTAGGATTAATTAACTTGATTCATACAAGCTTGTATGGGTTGAGCGCATCAGCCTTAACATTTGTTTCGACCATTCTATGCAGGCATATGCCATTGGCATGGATTTAATATCAATTCAAAGACATATTTCATCCACCATGCCCTTGGCTACCTAAGCTGTAGAAAAGTTTTTCAGATATAATATGAAAACTTTCATTTACTTATAGTCAAGTTACATATTTTGAAAGCAACCCGTCCATAGCGTTAACCAAATCAATCTCCACAAGTTAATACGATGTATCGCACCTGATCTTGTAGCCAAGAGAGAGGTGCCAACATCTTGAGAAAGATTACCACCTTTTGCTAAAGAAAAAGCTATTTTTTCCTTTTAGGGGAAGGGTGCAGTCTTTGAGAGAGGATATAGATGCAATTTAAATTTGCTCAAAAGAACATATTTTGCTCGGAAAACACGTTCTCCTGAAAAAATTACAGGACCTCGTGCAATGCATGGCAAACTTTGAGAGTAATTTTCTTCATCATGTGATGGCATACTGAATTAAAAGCTATCATGAAGAACCATACTAATTTCAAAAGCCATCATGCATTGTAGTTTTAATGGAAACTTGGTTTCTACTTCATGATGATCATAAACTACAACCAAGAAAGACTTAAATCGAATAGTTGATTCATATAAGAACCTAGCAAAAATTGTAGAAAGCTGGTTTCTTTTGATCAACATAACAAAGACTTTATTCATTAATTGTTATGTGTTTGTAAGGCTAAACAAGTTGCCTACCAAACTACCTAACATACGTAATGAAGGTAGAATATAGAGACCAATTTCACCCACAGTACGCATAGCTTATGAACTTAATCAGCATGGCAGAGTTGTCGATCCATAAAATGGGTAGCACGACGATCAATTACCTGAAGCTGTGACTCCAAGAAGGCAAGGATTGTAGCAGGAATAATTCCTCTAATCCCTCCTCCATCGATGCTAAGAACAGTGATAAGATTCCCGTATGTTGGGGCCTGGATCTGAATTATGTCAGTCATGGCAACTTACGATAGAAGAATTATTTTTGTAGATTAGGTTGGGAGAAGAAACAGGAATTGGAACAAGAAGAGAGCTGGTATATCTGTTCCAAAGTTCTGGCAATGTAGTGCATCATTAATGTAGTATTTATAGGCCTACAGATTAATTACACACAAGCGATAAATGAGACCTTTCACCTGTCATCAAATTATTATAATCATGTCTAGCTAAGCATTGGAATGAGTCCAAGGTCAGGAGGTAAGCCTTGAATTAGTCTGTTCAAAGAATGTGCTCTCCGTGCATCTAGTATGTTTTAAATCTGAATTTTGTGTTAGGGAACAAAAGCCTAGTGAATAGGATTAACAAGGTGGAATCTATTGGACTTCCATAGAAAAGAAATATGGACAGGCTGCAATAAAATGGATGACTCAGATTATTATTCTACCTTGCTTGTACATGTATAGACTTATTTTGCTTTTATCGGCATCTCTGTCATAAAGAATTGGAAATTACTAGCACGATTGGATACGGGAAATACGAGGCTTATAGCTAGAAGTAAATAAATCAGCCATAGCGGCAATCAACTAGTTTATGCGAGTAAAAATACTGAGTCAAAAAAAAAAAAATACTAACACTTCTCGTGGTCCAATCTAGGGCCTTGTCTTTTCTTGGAATAAGATATCATTTATGAGCAACGTGCAGGCAATTTGGTGTAGCTCGCTCCAACACACAGCAAACCAACATGTGGGAGAGAATTTTGATGCAATTGTTTAATTGGAAATAATGTTGAACTCAAATTTGGGATAGTAGCGTGGATAGCTAATATGTAAGACGACTGAAACTTGTAAGTATTAAATATACCCTATCTTGAGGGCTATCCAATGAAGAGATCTGCTTGACTTGAGAAAAGCACAAATTAAGGCCGGCTCATAACTAAATAAACTACGATTGAATCAGCACACAACCTCATAATTCCAAGCCAAGCAAAAATATTAGATAATGTTCAATCACATGTGACTCCATATATGGTCAAATATATGTATACTATTATACATATATTATGTATTAGATAAATAGAAAACCTTTGGATTGAAGCTTCAACAAGTACATTTTTCATTCCTTAAATCAATGAAACATTAATTCTAGCTTGAAATCATGCTTGAACTAAGCTGGATTCAAGCTCGAAATGAATGTAGCTTGATATATGAAGATCAAGTTCATGAGTTAGGCTTGTGCTTAGCATGATTCAAAATTAAGCTCCAATTGAACTCAAAATAATGATAAACAAATCAAGCTTATCTAATAGCTCAAGCTTGAAATTTATCTTCAACCTAGTGGCTTGCTTAGACCTAATCGGTTCTCTTCCGCTGCCACACATGAGCGTCATCGGGTTGCTATTTTTTATTACCTTTCTAGTGTCGTGAAGGGTGATATGGTGGAGAATGGAAACATTATTGATGTTAACATTTGTTTTACTTATGTTGATACCGATCAAATGCGGCCAAAAGAAAGTTAAGCCTAACATAATATCATTTTTCCTTCATGAGCTTAAGCTTCAGGGTCAATTAGTTAGTTATTATAGTATTATAACTTGGGTTTGCTAGATATCACAACTTCAAGCCAACTTCACACCAATTATTTACTCAATTTCCCCAGTTTATATAGGCCTAATAGAAGTGGTCAACATGGTTGGTCCAAATGTTGAGAAACCACTTGTAATTGGGGAGGTGATTGAAGGAGACATAACTTTTGGGTCAATTGGTTACTTAACAAAGAAACCTTCGATTGTGGAGGTGATAGGAGAAGGTGTAACTTTTAGGTCAATTGGTTAGTTCACAAAGAAACTTTCAACCAATGTAGGCGATCGCAGTCATTCTAGTTGTGGAGCTGGAAGGCATCGGCAAGGCGCAGATTGGACTCAGCCTAAATGAGGTGGACAAGAAAATTCTTTGTAGTAGAGGGAACGAAAGAAAGAGATATAGGCAAGATTGCATAAGATGGTAACAAGGAAGTTGGGGATAACAACAATGCAGATGAAGCGCCAGGAAAGAGGTGGGAAAGTGGAGTAGCAGTTCTTCATAGTGGTGACAAAGGGCAGATAGAGTGAGTGAAAATAGGATGAAAGTAGGACTCGATTAAAGGCTTGAAGTTAGATCTGGATATCTTGTTCACCACCAGCATTATCAGTACAACCTTCATTAAGTCTAACTATGATATTAATTTTTTGTTACTTAACCATGATAGATTTGGAGGATTTTGAACCTCTAAGCTCATGAGGAAATAATAAATAGGAATAGGAAAGGAGGTCTTATAGGAGCTTGACCAAAGGAATATAGCATTGTTAACGATGTGTTATGAACTCATAGCCCAATAGCTCAAGCTATTAGATGAGGAGACCAGCCCAAGCTTATAGATCGATATGGCACCCATATAGTCAGTCGATGTGGGCCTATGATAATCTCCCTTACTTAACCATATGGCGCCCTCATTATGCATTGGCTCGTACTTGAGAAGGAGGCTCGATAACTTGGATCCTATGTGACCTTAAGCTTGTATCTCAGTGAAGGACCATATTACTGATAAGGGTTATATGAGATCTTGCTCTAATACCACCTGCCTTGGATTCACAAAGAAAAAGCTTAAGTTTTTGGAATGTGAGTCTAAAAAATAAGCTGGAGATGGAGGGGAGTGCCAAAGAGAAAGATAAGCTCAATTTTTGGCCTAATTGAAGTTCAAGGTCAATTTTTGGAGATTCCACTCCTGGCATCACTTTCATTGTCACTTTTTTCTTGTCCCATGCGTGAGTTTGGCTTGTAAGATCCTTTTTTAATGTTTTGCCTTGTCAATAAATAGACTTGTTTTGCTTAGGCAAGTCACACTACAAAAGAAAGGATATCTCCCGGCGGTTTTTTTTGGTCTCTACCGATGCTTTTAAGCGTCGGCGAATTTCCAGCCCACGCACCCCAAAGCGTGGGTCAGACGTCGGGCAGGTGGGCGTGGGTCCGGTTTTTGCCGACGCTAAGAGAAAGCGTCGGCAAAAATTGGGATTTCCCGACGCTAATAAAAGCGTGGCTAAAAGAGTCAAAGCCGACGCTTATAAGCGTCGCTAAAAGGTCAGTTTTGAACGACGCTTTTAGCGATGCTTTAAAGCGTCGATAAATAAGTCAAAGCCAACGCTTATAAGCGTCGGCGTTAGCCACCTGTTTTTTAAAAAAAAAACAGAGTAGCACTAATTGCCTCAGCCTCTGCTGCCGAGGCTTCAACCAAATATTCCACACCTTTGCTCAGTCTCCTGCACCAAAATCATGCATCCAAATCTGGAAACCCTGCTGTTGGCAAAACTGGAGGTGGGCTTGGAGTAGCGGTGGGGACGGCGAAGGGGGATTTCCCGCTACCTTCGGATCTCGGACGATTTCGGCCCCGGTGCTGGTGTCATTCTTCTGTTGGGTTGGCGGTGGCGGATCGAAGGTGGAGGCAGGGGAGGCTTCGGTTCGGACCGGAACCTGCTGCTGCAGCGGCGCCGGATTTGGGGAATGAACGGCTGCCATCTGGTGATGAACCGGAGCCGGTGCCGGAGTGGAGATCTTGGCTGAGTTAGATCGGGCGTCGAGAGAGGCCGTGTGGAGGGTAGCGTTGTGGTACCAGATGCAGAAGTGGATGGACATGGCCTTGGAGGAGGGGATGATGGAGTACCTGCTGCACTCCTGAACGACCTCAAATCCCCATTCAATCACAATCAACCCCTCTTCATCAAAAACTAACGACCTCGTTCTCCTCCAAAGAAATCAATAATGATTCACGTAATTTAAATCCAATAGCCAATTTTCTTTCAAGCGATACACGATCCAAGATTCCGACAATCAAACCCCAAAACAACAAAAAAGGCCAAAGAAATCCACGCCAGAGAAAGTGGCAACGAAAAAATCCAAGAAAAAAAAAAGAGAAATGGATAATCTTACTTGCATCAGAGACAGTGTAGTTGACGATCGACGCCTTCCAGAAAGGCTGCAAGAAGGCGAGGCCGATACGCTTGAAGACCTCCTTAGGGTTCCCAGAGGCCAGACAGAGAGGAGAGGAGAAGGAGAGGAAGAAAAGGGAAGAATCAGCTCAGCTTTAGTAAGAATGGGAATGGGTGAGGGAAGGAGCTCAGAGGTGTAGGCAGAGGCTGAGGAATCTTAGGCAACGACAGCAGATTCTAGCGAGAAGAAAGATAAGGGAACTCGAAACATGGGAACAAAGAAAGAGGGGTTTTGCAAGGGAAGAATGGGGTTTTGGCCAGCGGAGCTCAGTGGTAGATCATCCGGAGGGGGTGAAGCGGATTTAAAGAAAAGGTTTTGGAAGAGATAAACCCACCTCAACGAAGGGATAAGGCTGGCCATTCGTCAGTGTGGAGTAGCCCCAATAGCCGGCAGTGACGTGACTTAATGCTGAGCTCTCCAAGCTTTGTTCCAGGTGCAGCCCCTGTTATCCCGAGGGCATGGGTTGGAAAGGATTTGGCCTACGACGACGCTTATAAGCGTCGTCGTAGGTCCAGCTTACACCGACGCTTAAAAAGCGTCGTCAATTTTAAAGATGTACCGACGCTTTTAAAAAGCGTCGGTAAAATTTGGCGCTGGTCAAAACTATCCCGACGCTTTTCCCTAGCGTCGGAAAAAAAGTGTCGGGAAATCTACCTTTTCCTGTAGTGTCAATATCTCTACTTAATACAATGTAGACATACCAATGATATCAGTCGGTAGCTTTGGAGATTGGGGTGGAGAAGTGGAGAGAACTAGAGTAAGACCTCATGGAATGGAGCCTAATCCATGATTGTCACTTTTTTTAGAAGAAATAATAGCTCATATATCTACAAGAAACCAATGGAGCTATATTCTCAATAATAGTTAGTGCCACAGCATGCAACTCATCTTTCATTCAAAAGAAAGAGAGTTGTTTGTTATCTTGGACTTCCAAGAAATGAGGGAGGAACCAAGAAATAGAAAATATTATAGTTGCAATCTACTTGATCACTAGCCCAAGTTACATTAGAGAAGGTAGAAGAGCTATAAGCTACAAGCTAGAAGATCTAGGGAATGGTGCAAGTGAGTTAGTAGCACAAAGATAATGAAGGTATGAGATGCACAAAATGAACTGATGTTAGGAAAAATACAAACTGCTTGTAATGAACAGCATAAACAATATCTAGCTTGGATACAGTAAGGTCAATAAGTCTAGCCCATGAGAAGGTGATACTAAGGAGGATCAGGAAGAGACGTACCAAAGTTAGGCCATAAGTGATGATTGAGCTTTAATGTAGTCACAACATTGCAAGTTTTGAGCAAGACAATACAAGAAAGCTAGCATATGATATGTGATATGTATCAAGACTGACCACAACTCACCCGAGAGGCCACCCAATCAAAGCTTTTCACGAAGCTAGGGCACCACCAATCAGGGCTAGCCACTTGGCACGTCCGAAAGCGCCCATCCAGAATTTCAAAAGTCCTCATAACTTGGAAAACCCTAATCGAGATCCGAGACAATCTTCAAAATCACGCTGACCTACCAGGTGAGGTGTGATCGTGTGCAAAAAGCCCACACCCAATATTCAGAACGTGTGAAGGCCTGTCAATTCTGGCTGATCCATATGCCCGAACTCCACAGCAACAGGCTCTCGCCTTCACCTATACAACCAACTATCCAGGGGATCTTTCAGATAAGTATTCGATTATCCTAACAGACCACGAATAACCTCTTGCTATTTCTTGATTATCATCCTGACCAAGAAATCGGAGGATCCCCTGCCGGACACATTCCGACAAGAGGATTTCCTCATCTGTGCTATTTTAGGGCGAGGGTGGTTGCAGATCAGCATCTTCGCAATCGCTGCCCGCATCAAAACTCAACCCAGCATGATCCCAGCAGCCGATCGTCGAGCCCTCTAGTACCAACGCTTCACTCGTTCGGCACCTAGAGCAGGCCAATTCGTAGCGGCAACAATTGGCGCTATAGGAAGGGTTCGAACCTTTGAACTTGTGGAAAACAAGGACACATCCCACTTTGTTTCTTTGCTAGATCTAAGCGCCTTCGGCAATGATCTCACTAGTCAGATGCATCCCACTATGAGCACTGACTCTGAAGCATAACATGGCAATGTGAATAGATTTTGAAAGTCTAAGAAGTAATGTAGTGGTCCATGATGGATTATTGAAAATTGTCGACTAAGATTTTGCTTGACTTACAATGTGAATCGACATAATCATGTCACCAACATATAATAAAAGATTATTATAGCCTCTATAACTAAATTAGGTGAACATGGCAAGATCATGGGCATTAAGGAAAACTTGAACCTATGACAGTGCAACCCAATCGCTCAAAAAGTATATGAGGAGCCTCAGTAGACCAAACAAGACAAATGTGTAATGAGGATGGGAAATCTGAGGTGATGGTACTATATAGAGTCCCTCATGAATATCACTACGAAGAAACACATTCTTCATGGCAAGCTGGTAAAGCATCAAGTGATCAATAACAATTATAGAAATAAGTCTTTACAATAGTCATATGAGCCACCCATGCAAAAAGTCTCCTTGAAGTCATCCTTATGCTCTTGCTAAAACCCTAAGCTACTAAACGATCCTTATAACAATAAATCTTCTAGAGAAATAGGAACCTTGGCAGTGTCATGCCCCAAACCTATCATTTGTGTTCATGTGACATAGCTGCATACTCTAGCAGATTTATTATAACGCCTTCCGACTAGTTTTTTTGGATGAGATCGTAGATTGAGCTTAAATAGAGGCTGCATGTGAGGATCCATGCAGGCATGTATTTAATCCAACATCAGTTATGCACTGAGTAGATCTTGGATACTTATATAGGACCCGACTAGCTTTTTTGGATAAGGTTCTAAATTATTACAGCCAAGAAGCAATAGCACAAGGTCCCTAGTGTCAATGTGCTCAAGAGTGAAAACTCTTTAGGCCATTGTGTGCCACTCAAGAGTATCAATCGCCTTGTTGAAAGCCCTAGTCTCCTTCTAGGTGTTAATGGCAAATTCAAAGTCTGAAATCTAGTAAAAAACACTTAGGAGCCGGGAGGGAGACATAGAGAAGAGCTTAGTTAAAGCTCAAGAAAGATGCTAGGGATAACGATGCCCAGGAGGGAGAGTTACCACTAGGTAAATATTGCAAGCTAATAACTTGTTAGGAGTATCATAAACGAGTAGGAGTCGTATCTGATGCCAAGGCCCAGGTTGCTAAAGGAGAAGGTAAGTTCGGAGGCTCAGGGAAGCATGGAACATGGGTTGGAGTAGACATGGATGAATCTACAATCAGAAGATCCAGAACGACGACGTTGAGCACTAGAATAAGACCACAGACTGTGGATGAGGAAGAATGATAAGAAGTATTCTCATGAAAAATAACATCACAAAAGATATGCATGCACCGAACCATAGGATTATAACATGCAAATCTTTTATGTTCGAGACTATAACCTAGGAAAACACATCGAGTAGATTGAGGAGAGAGAGTTTGGTGCATTCAAAGAAAAAGGGAATAACAAAGCAACTATAACAGAAAACTCAGATTATCATATCTTCGAGGACTCACTACAATTAAGGTTATGAAGAACAAAGTACAATGAATATCGATGAGATAGACAATCCAAGCAGCGTTAGCCCAGAAATGAGGAGGACCAGAAGCAAAAGAGAATGAGCTGTCTTGATAATGTAAGGATGCTTTTGCTTAGCTATACCTTTTTTTTGGGAGCACCATAATAAGAGAGGAAGGAAGAGTCCCTCCTGAAGCTAGGTCAGAAAGTCATGGGATAAATACTAACGACCAGAATTGGGAGGAGGGTCTTAATGGCTTAAAGGAAATGAGCGGGAACAATAGCAATAAAATATTTGTAAATCTGGCATAGCGGTAAGCAAGAATGCAGCAAATAAATCCATGCAAAAATAGAGTAATCATTAATGAAAGTGATATAGTATCTTTTTCAACCATTTCTAACAAACAGGGCTAGACTCCCTAGTATCTGAGTGAATCAATTCGACAGGCAAAGCAGAAATAGATTACTAGAATGAAAAGGCAGTTTTGCATTAAGACACAACCTTTGCAATATGGCATATCTAGACTAGGTAGAGGATCTAAACCTTCAGTATGAATAAGGGCAGTAAGATGAATCACAGAGAGCCAATGCGATGATGCCAAGACTCAAAGCCAAGGGTAGAGGAAATGTCTGTAATATGTGACCAAAGAGGTAGGCACATCGAAGCAGTCCATCAAATATACTCCGTTAAGCGATTGCCAAAACTAATCAGACTACTGGATTTGCTAATCTCGCACATAACAAGATGCAACATCAAATGAAACAAGACATTCATGATCAGTAAGCTGACTACCAAATAGCAAATCAACAGATAAGCTGGGCAATGCAGATGGAGGGAATAGTAAAGTGGGCGGCTTTGACTTCACCTTGCTAAAACGGTCGTCTTAGGATACCATAAGTAGTAACATTAGGAGGTTGAAAAGGAGATGATGCAGAAATACTAAGAAAAGATTCATATAGAGTCATATGATAGGAAGCACTGGATTCTATAATCCGGGTCAGGGAAGACTTAGATACACCTGAAGTGCCGGTATTAGAGAAAGTAGGGGAAGCATGCTCAAGTGATAAATCCAATGCTAGCCGTCTGCTGAGCAAGCTGAGCAGACAACTCTAGACAACAGCTAGAAGAAGTCAAGGACAACATAGAATTAGAATCTGGTGTTAGTGATGTTTCCATATATGATCATATCGTCACTTGGATGTTGAAGAAAGCTACAAGACATAAATGTTGGCAGCGAAATACCAACGAGCAGGTAGCATGCAGTTCTCGTCAGCAATAAAAACTTGGAATTAATGCTTTCGTACGAGCCTAACAGGGAAGGGATTCAAATTTGGTGGCTGGGCAATAACTGCACATTCGTTCTAGGCTATGGAACAGTGACCAATCAAGGCCAATCGAGACGCGGAGAATGGCTTAAATATAGGTGCTCGGATGTTACTTGAGACCTTTCATCGAACATATTGTGCGCAAGAGTTCTGTTGCTGATTTTGGCCAAAAATGAAGCCAATCAAGATTACACGATGCTTTGAAATACCTGTCCTGGATGATCAAGTGGTTTGAAGATGGCTGGAAACAAGGCACGGAACAAGTGCAATGAGAGGACCCGAGGACAGACCAGCAGAGAATGCTTCACTGATTTCAAACAAAGTCCAGCAAAGAATGAGATTTGGAGATGTACATTTAGTGATTAGGGAATGAGATCAATACATGAATGTTGGATGCAACGGCGCTAATATCATGTTACAATAAGGCATGGGTTGTGAAAAATGATGTTACTTTAGAGTAATCTCAAGAGTGTATATACATGACCATACTAGACAGGCAGCGAGGCTACCACCGAAGAGTAAATACCCAAGCATATGCATATATACAATCTAGGTCTCCAACATTATCTATGATATTTTATGTCCATTAAATTTATCTGAACAGCTTATCAGAAGCATTCTCCCCACGGTTTAGAATTTCCAAGGAAGCCCCAACTCATAAAATACCCATTGGAACAACATATATCCAAAGAGGCTTTAATAAATTTAGTCCTACATCGGCTATGCACAAAATTAATCTTGGATACTTATATAAAACCAAAGAATCTAAATGACATCTTCCAACTAGTTTTTTTGGGATGATTTCCTAATTTATAACAATTAGTGCAAACCCGACTCATGGCCCATAGCAACGGCTCTAATCATGGCATTTTTTATTAGATTTATGGTATTCGTTATTTGATTTGAATGGATTTGGATGCTTTACCTTGGCAAGGACGCCAAAGCTTCAACTAGGTAAATATATGAGGAGCCGTGAGGGTGTGTATTTAATCTTATATCGACTATGCACGTGATAGATTTCTAGTACTTATACAATACTAAGAAACCATAATAATATCTTCTGCTAGCTTTCTTAGGTGAGGTTCTAGGTTATTACAAAATGAATTTAGATTTTTAGCTTGGCAAGAATGCTAGAAAGCGTTTGTTTAGTCACACGTCAGCTACGCACCAGATTTTTGATACTTATATTGTGAGATACGGGCTGAAGTCGGCAGGGGTTGCCGACTTCAGTCTTGTTCCTCTTTTGAGAAGAGCGGAACAGAGGATCGCGAATCGCGATCCTCTCCGACTCTTTTGGGGACGATCGGGGCGAGGGCGCCGCAGGTATCCCGCGGCACCCCCCCTCCAACTAATCCGCGGCCGATCGCGGCCGCAGATTTCGCTCGGCCGCCGCGATCTTCGCGGCGGAGAGCTGTTACGAGGGGGGTGATAAAAACACCCCCATCGCCTCCAAGCCCTCCTCCCTACCCTCTAAGCCTTCTCCTCTTCCTCTCCTCCCTATCCACTCCCTCTCCTTCCTCTGCTCCCGCTTTCCAAGTCGCCGGTGAGCCGCCTCGGCCAACCACCACCACCACCCGAGCCTCCCCTGTTTCGAGATCTCCTTCCTCTTCGAAAAGCACCATCGCCGCCGCTGCTTAACACCGGATCGAGCCTCCCTTAGCCGAGATCCACCGCCTTCGTCGACCGCCGGTGAGCTTCCCTCCTCCTTGCCTTCGTCTTTTGCCAAATAACATGATATTTTTCTCTATTTTTGCCTCAAACCGAGACCCTTCTCGGTTCTTCCTCGACGCCGGTCGCCGCAGCGGCCGGCTGGCCGTCGACCGAACGACAGCCCCTGGCCACCCAGGCCGGCCACCCAGCCAGCCCTCTCCTGTCTCCGCTCTCCCCTCTCCTCTCTCCCTTCTCTCGGTTTCCATCTCCTCTGTCCATGGGGAGTTTGACGAAGATGAAGGCCCATCGTGGGCCGAACTGGGCCAATTTAGGCCCGGTTAACCGTGGGCTCAAATTGGGCCCAGACCTGAATCCAAAATTTGAAATCCGAACCCGAACTCGAACCCAAACCCGGAACCCGAAATCCGAAACCTAAAACCCGAAACCCGAAACCCAAAATCCGAACCCGTTTGGCCAATAAATAGAATTTTACAGTTAAACCCTTGACAGTATATTATTTCACAAAAGAGCCTTCTGCAATTTATGTTTGTTCCCTATAAGAAAGATTATTACATAAGGATCCCCAAATATATTTGATTGATCCCTCCACTAAAGTTTTATTATAGAACAATATCCTGTAATTAAGTATTAGTCCCTACAATGAATTGTGTTGCATAAATATCCATTAGAGACCAACTTTGGGGGCCCTATTGGGCCGAGTCTATGCGGGCCCACTGGGCCGTGTCCGATGTGGGCCTTATTGGGCCATGTTCATTATAGACCAACTCTAGGCCCTGTTGGGCCGTACCCAGTAGTATTATTTCTGGATTTTGCTTAGCTCTGAAATTAACAAGAAATTAATTAAATTTAAATAGGTGAACCTGATCCGCCTGTCTGAAGTAGGGATTAAGCGAGAAGAGGTAAGTAACTTAATGCTTCAAAGTGCATTTTCGAAATTATTTGGTAAAATAATTATTAGTGGATTAAATTTCAAAATATGTTTTGTATGTAGTAAAATGGGTCTGGCATGTTAAATTTTATTTGAAAATTATGTTATATGCTTTGAAATCCATAAACTATGACTGGGTAATTTATGAAATCCATTATATATATATATATATATATGCATTCTCAGCATTGCTATGATCTGTTCTGTTCTGTTCTGGTCCTGCCAATGGGGATTATACGTTGGATCTGTCCACTTATAATATGTGAGAAACCGGTTTCGACACCGCGCCACCAATGACTAGAATAGTGGATTTGGACACCGGCTGCCATCGGTAGGTAAATATAGTGGATTTGGCACTTTTGTGCAACACCGGTTGCTATCGGTAGATAAAAATAGTAGATTTGGCACTTTTGTGCAACACCGGCTGCCATCGGTGGAGAAAAATAGTGGATTTGGCATCTTGTGCAACCCATGCCACTGGGTTACGTGGCCGTAGTCTATCATGTTGACATTATGGTATCAGAGTTTTTGAAAAAATGATAATAAATTTTAAAAACAGTAAAACAATGTTATTTATGATTTATTCCAGACATTATCCTGTATTTTGATCTGATATGCTCTGACCCCACTTTGGGGTATTTTGTTGCTTACTGGGCTAGTGTAGCTCATTATTTTATTTTCTCTGTTTTTCAGATCCAGAGGCTTGATCGCACGGGATTGGGGAGTGCGTTAGTTTTTCCGATGATTCCATCAGTTATTAGCATTCTAATTAGATTGATTAGAGTATTTGAGTTACGTCAACAAATGTTATTTTGAAATTTTGTAAGACTGCTTTTGAATGACTTTAATTATTTATGTCAATTTTAAGCATCTGTGATTTATCCTCAAATAGGTTTGAACATTTGTATTTGCTCCGATATGTTCCGATGCCTTGCACGCCTGTGCGGCCCGCCATGCGGGCGTGCGGCATCTGCCGCGCCTCGGGCTCGAGGCGTGACAGATTTGGTGGTATCAGAGCTCAGGTTTAAGATCACTAGGGATCATAAGAGAAACAGTAATATTTGAGCCTAAGTTTTAGGATTCCTAGGATTCGTCGGAAAGGTTGAGAGATGGTTAGGAACTAAACAAGGGGATAATGTTTATTTGTTTTGCTAACTATTTCGTATTATTCTGTTTGGATGATTTTATGACATTTATATATTTTCACTGAATTAGAATGCCGCCTCACCGTGTTCGTAGCCTAAATCAGATGGTTGGGGGCTCTCGAGGAAGAGTCCCTACTAACCAAGTGGGCGAGGCATCGCAAAGCTCAGGGCCCAAGGTCAATCAACATTGTCTCCAGAAGCTGTCGCCGGAAATCAAACCCGGGTGCTCGAACTGATTGAGGAGGTCATTGGGTTAGTACCCAACAGAGGCAACAACCTCAACAACCAATCCAGCAAGCCATTGATCCTCTTGAGCAAAGAAGGAGTATAGCAGAATTCAAGAGAATGACACCTTCGGCTTTTAAAGGCACCACTAGTCCTCAAGAGGCCGAAGCTTGGATAGATGAAATGGAGAAAGCCTTCAGGGCAATGGAGTGCACCGATGAAGAGAAGGTCAGATTTGCCACCTATATGCTTCAGGACCGAGCTCATCATTGGTGGATGTCTGTGGAGCGCACATTGGCACCTGAGCAGGAGGCACTTACCTGGCAGAGATTCTGCACAGCATTCTACTCCAAGTATTTTCCCTCCAGTTGCCTGAGGGAGCTGGAGAGGGAATTTCTAAATCTATCTCAAGAAACTATGAGCGTGGATGAGTATGAGGCAGAGTTTGATAGGTTAGCTCGGTTTGCTCCCACCCTTGTCATAGATGCAAAGTCCCAGATGAGGAGATTTGAAGAAGGATTGAAGCCACACTTACGTCGGGGTTTGGCCGCAGTGCACTCAACAAACTATGATGACCTGGTAGATCGAGCCAAGAATATGGAAATTGTCTGGAAGGAAACACAAGATTCAAAAGGTAGAATACAAAATAAGAGGAGTAGAGATGATGATACTCAGAGTGGACAGAATTCTAGCAGGACAGCAAAATCTCATAATAGGTCTGGGCAATCAGAAAAGCAGGAATCTTATGGAGAGACTATTCAACAAGACCAGTCTAAATGTGAAGCATGTTGATGAGAGCACAAAAGTGCGATCTACACATCATTTAAATTAGTATTATTGCTAACAAAAAAATGATAAAAGTGCTGCATTAATATTATATTTTTGTGGGGTGCAGGTGATCGTAAATCAAAGTTATTGCGCATCGGGTCCAAAAATATGCAGGGGTCAGTCCCAGTTGCACACTAGAAGGAGCATTAGCCGATTAGGTGCAGCCACATCCAGCAGCAGCATGTCCTCTCCATTTCGTGCGTCCATTTGAAGGAATCCCGCAGGCGTCCGTGATTCACCCTCCATGTCACAGGTCCCAGCATCCCGTGATTTCTACATTGTCCTGCGATCAGCTTCTCCCGATAGAGCCCTCGTGCAGCCCATCCACTTCTCCCAGCGCGTGTGATCAGCTCCCAGCCGTCCACGCCGTCACCTTGGCATCATACGAATCTCAGCGTCCCGAGCCCAACATTCGGCCGTCCTTGGCGATTCCACCACGTCCCAGCTTCCTTCAAGCATCCAACCGTGATCCCAGGACCCGTGAAGCATTGCAGCCGTCTGCAAGTATCTCCAGATTTCATCCATCCGAGTCCGCTCCTCCCACGAAGCATCCTCCGCGTCCAGATCTCAAGCATTGGATTCCCCAGCGATTTCAGCTCTCCCGAGATACCAGCTTCTGTGACCAGCATCCCAGATTCCGCCTCATCCGCGAAGCTCCCAGCGTCCGCATGCAGCTCATCAAATCCCGCGATGCATGCCAAAGCTTCCACGCTCCAGCTCCTCTCAGATCCCACGCGTTCCAAGCTTCCACATTCACAGAGCATCTTAGCGGCCTCATGCGATCAGCCTTTCAGCGATCCGTCCGTGCCTCCTTCCGATTCGTCCGCATCCCAGCTCTTCTCGGATCTCCTATCTCCCATGCATCTCAGCTCTTGCAATCCAGCCGTCCCTCCACGTCCGAAGATGATCAGCATCCCAGGATCCGTGATCAGCTCCCATCCCGCGTTTGGCCTTCTCGCATCCGGGATACTCGGCATCTCCACATATCCCGTGGGATCAGGGATCCATCGCAGCTTATAGGAGGGCTCCCTCGGCTGAAACGGGGGGAGGAGTTCATTCGAAAAAACAGAGAGGCCCTCTGCGAGATTCAAAGGAAAAAAAAAACAGAGCCACTCCCATTCGGTAGAAATAGAGGATGAGCCATTAGAAAAGAAAAAAAGAAATAAAGAAGAGATACTCTGTTTCGGGCCAAAGAAAAGAAAAAAATGGAAGGGGGACTAATTTGTAAAATGAGTGGCTGATTTCTTAGGTGAAGGGTGATGGAGGAACCTTTGATGTATTGCTTTCTTTGAAGTAAATTCTGAACCTTTGCTCTTATTGATTTATATTTTTGATGTGTTATGGGTTCTTGCATAACTATTTTATAGATAGATTTTTAATGGTTTATGTTTATTGGTACATGGACTGCTTTAGTATTTGATTTGTCGTTGATGTAATAGGCACGATGAATGCTTAGAAATAGAGTTCATATGTCCATAAAATATATTTCATATTTTGACCTATTCTACTCTTACATCCTTAATCAAGAATCGCAGGATTTATTCTTGAATGCAATATTATCAAGGGGGATTCCGGATCCCTAACCATTTCTATTTGATTGAACTTTGTTCATTGATCTATTATTCTCTATTTTTAATTTCTGAAAATCAAAACATCATCTTAATCCACATATTTATTCAACTGAAAATTATATCTAAAAATTACGCTAATAACATGTGGAGGTGCCCATAAGACAGAACTCTGTAGATGATTATCTGGAGCATGTTTCAAATGTGGCCAACAGGGTCATAAGATAGCAGAGTGCCCTCGCAATCGGCAAGTATCACAATCAAATCAGAGGCCCCAAGCTATAGGGACCCAACAAGTACAAGCTTCTCCTGCTCCAGTTCAGTTAGCTCAGCCTTCTTCTCCTTAGAATCAGCAAGAGGAGAGGCCACGCACACAGGGTCGTATTTATGCACTGACTCAGTAGGATGCTCAGGCATCTAACACTATGGTGTCAGGTACACTACCAGTTGCTTCTGTCTATGCTCATACGTTGTTTGATTCTGGTGCTACACATTCATTTTGTCATCGATATTTGTGCGAAAACATAACCTACCTTGTGTGCCGTTAGAGTATGATTTGCATGTTAGCACCCCTGCCAGGAGTGGGATGATTGGTAATCAGGTCTGCAAGACTTGTCCAGTTTAGATAATAGGTAGAGACTTGCCTGCTGATTTGATAGTTGTAGATATGCATGACTTTGACATAACTCTTGGAATGGACTGATTAGCGTCATATTTTGCTACCATTAACTGCCATGAAAAATGGGTAAACTTTCAGATCCTAGGAGACATTGAATTCAGCTTCCTAGGTAGTGGTACATATACTTCTTCTCGAGTTGTCTCTGCTATGCAAATTAAGTAGCTACTCAGAAAAAAAAGTATGGCGTATACTACCACAGTAGTTGACACCGGACATATCAAAGATTGGAAGATATTCCAATAGTAAATAAGTACCCATATCCATTGCTTTCGATAGGGAAACTCAGTTTGCGTTATGTGGGCCCCTTCGAAATTCTAAAAAGAGTTGGACCTATTGCATACAAACTGACACTTCCACTATCACTATCTGGAGTTCATAATGTGTTTTATGTTTCCATATTAAAGAAGTATGTTCCAGATATGATCCATGTGGTAGAAATGGCTCCTTTGCAGCTTAGAGAAAATTGGACATGTCCTGAGCAGCTTGTATGTGTGGTGGATAGAAAGGAACAAGTATTGAGAAGGCGCACGATTCCTTATGTTAAGATCTAGTAAAGCAATCACTCGGAACGTGAGGCTACGTGAGAACTGGAGGACGAGATGAAGAAAAAATATCCGAAACTTTTTGCAAGCTAAGGTATGTTAAATTTCGAGAACGAAATTTTTCTAAGGGGGAGAGAATATGAGATACGGGCTGAAGTCGGCAGGGGTTGCCGACTTCAGTCCCATTCCTCTTTTGGGAAGAGCAGAATAGAGGATCGCGAATCGCGATCCTCTCCGGCTCTTTTGGGGACGATCGGGGCGAGGGCGCCGCAGGTATCCCGTGGCACCCCCCCTCCAGCTAATCTGCGGCCAATCCATGGACGCGGATTTTGCTCTGCCACCACGATCTTCGCGGCGGAGAGCCGTTATGAGGGGGGTGATAAACCCCCCCCCATCGCCTCCAAGCCCTCCTCCCTACCCTCTAAGCCTTCTCCTCTTCCTCTCCTCCCTCTCCTCTCCCTCTCCTTCCTCTGCTCCCGCTTTCCAAGTCGCCAGTGAGCCGCCTCGGCCAACCACCACCACCACCCGAGCCTCCCCTATTTCGAGATCTCCTTCCTCTTCGGAAAGCGCCATCGTCGCCGCCGCTTGACACCGGATCGAGCCTCCCTTAGCCGAGATCCACCGCCTTCGTCGACCGCCGGTGAGCTTCCCTCCTCCTTGCCTTTGTCTTTTGCCAAATAACGTGATATTTTTCTCTGTTTTTGCCCCAAACCGAGACCCTTCTCGGTTCTTCCTCGACGCTGGTCGCCGCAGCGGACGGCTGGCCGTCGACCGAGCGACAGCCCCTGGCCACCCAGGCCGGCCAGCCAGCCAGCCCTCTCCCATCTCCCCTCTCCCCTCTCCCTCTCCCTTCTCTCGGATTCCATCTCCCCTGTCCATGGGGGAGTTTGGGGAAGATGAAGGCCCATCGTGGGCCGAATAGGCCCAATTTAGGCCTGGTTCACTATGGGCTCAAATTGGGCCCAGACCTGAATCCAAAATTTGAAACCCGAACCCGAAACCCGAAATCCGAAACTCGAACCCCGGAACCCAAAATTCGAACCCGTTTAGCCAATAAATAGAATTTTACAGTTAAGCCCTTGACAGTATATTATTTCACAAAAGAGCCTTCTGCAATTTATGTTTGTTCCCTATAAGAAAGATTATTACATAAGGGTCCCCAAATATATTTGATTGGTCCCTCCACTAAAGTTTTATTATAGAACAGTACCCTATAATTAAGTATTAGTCCCTACACTGAATTGTGTTGCATAAATAATCCATTAGAGACCAACTTTGGAAGCCCTATTGGGCCGAGTCTATGCGGGCCCACTGGGCCGTGTCCGATGTGGGCCCTATTGGGCCATGTTCATTATAGACCAACTCTAGGCCCTGTTGGGCCGTGCTCAGTAGTATTTTTTCTAGATTTTGCTTAGCTCTGAAATTAACAAGGAATTAATTAAATTTAAACAGGTGAACCTGATCCGCCTATCTGAAGTAGAGATTAAGCGAGAAGAGGTAAGTAACTTAATGCTTCAAAGTGCATTTTCGAAATTATTTGGTAAAATAATTATTAGTGGATTAAATTTCGAAATATGTTTTGTATGTAGTAAAATGGGTCTGGCATATTAAATTTTATTTGAAAATTATGTTATATGCTTTGAAATCTATAAACTATGACTGGGTAATTTATGAAATCCATTATATATATATATATATATGCATTCTCAGCATTGCTATGATCTGTTCTGTTTTGTTCTGGCCCTGCTAATGGGAATTATACGTTGGACCTGTCGACTTGTAATATGTGAGAAATTGGTTTCGACACCGCACCACCGGTGACTAGAATAGTGGATTTGGACACCGGCTGCCATCGGTGGGTAAATATAGTGGATTTGGCACTGTTGTGCAACACCGGTTGCCATCGGTGGATAAAAATAGTGGATTTGGCACTTTTGTGCAACACCGGCTGCCATCGGTGGATAAAAATAGTGGATTTGGCACCTTGTGCAACCCATGCCACTGGGTTACGTGGCCGTAGTCTATCATGTTGAGATTATGGTATCAGAGTTTTTAAAAAAATGATAATAAGTTTTGAAAACAGTAAAACAATGTTATTTATGATTTATTCTAGTCATTATCCTGTATTTTGATTTGATATGCTCTGACCCCACTTTGGGGTATTTTGTAGCTTACTGGGCTAGTGTAGCTCATTATTTTATTTTTTCTGTTTTTCAGATCCGGAGGCTTGATCGCACGGGATTGGGGAGTGCGTTAGATTTTTCGATGATTCCATCAGTTATTAGCATTCTAGTTAGATTGATTAGAGTATTTGAGTTACGTCAACAAATATTATTTTGAAATTTTGTAAGACTGCTTTTGAATGACTTTAATTATTTATGTCAATTTTAAGCATCTGTGATTTACCCTCAAATAGGTTTGAACATTTGTATTTGCTCCGATATGTTCCGATACCTTGCATACCTGTGCGGCCCGCCGTGCGAGCGTGCGGCGTCTGCCGCACCTCGGGCTCGGGGCGTGACATATATAGTATAAAGAAATCCAAATAATTGCTTCACTTAGCCTTTTTAAGTAAGGCTCTGAATTGTTATAGAAATAGTGTCAGAGTGGACTTGGCTCATGGCTCATGTAGACTAGAGGACATTACAACATGAGTCCATATAGGCTGACCACAGGCTAATCATAGTATTTGTGATCGGATTTATGATACTTGCGAATAGATTGGAATAAATTTAGACCCTTATTCTAGCAAGGACATCAAAGTTTAAACAAGAGAGAAGGGGTACATAGGATCCATATGGGATTGTGGTGTCCCGCATTTGCTATAAATTGGGTAGATCCTGCATACTTATACAAAGCTAAGAAACTAAATTATATTTTTTGGCTAGTCTTTGTTGATAAGGTCTATGTAGGTTCATGTAAACTAGCGCATACTGCAAAACGAGCCTATTTGGATTGACCACATGCTGATTGTGATGTTTATAATTGGATTTGTAGTACTTGTGAATATATTTACATCGTTTTGCTTGTCGTGAGGGCATGCATTTACTCCCATATTGGCCATGTATAAGATAGATTTTGGATACTTATGTAGAGCTGAAAAACCCAAATCATGCCTTCTTAGCCTTTTCGAATGATATCCTAGGTGGTTACAGTTATCTTATGAATAATTTGAAATTTTAAGCAAATTTTCTGGATGGATGCACAGCTTTTATATGGTTCTCTAAAAACACCATCATGTCCTTTTTGCTGTGCTTCATGTCCTTTTTGTAGTGCTTTATCAATGTGTATGTTGAACATTTTTTAACAGGAAACAAGTATTTTAGGTGACGGATGATAGTTTGGTATTCAAAAGTATTGCAAATGTCTACTTACAATTGAATTAGAAATTGAATGGCTTGTCCTTCCCCTTCACAAATTGTTTTCATTTGAAATAATCACAGATGAAGGGAATCATAGAGTTAACACCAAGCCTGTTTTGACAATAAGACTCTGAAAATTGCCTCATATTTATCTTTAATCTTTAATTTTCTAATATAGAATGGGCGAAGTTTTTCACTTCATATCTTATCAGAAAAAAGAATTACTTCATATTTCTATCTTATAAACTAGGTATCTTTTTTCACTTAAATAAATGTATTCAACATAAACCTGGTAGCATACATCATTGACACAATTGTTGCGCTTGGTACTACACACTAGCGTATTTAACAGAATCATTGATGATAAACTTTTAAAAAAGAAACATTGATACTACGTTCATACGTTATTGAATTCTGCTGAGAACAGAGTCAACTTATTGTTGTCAAGCCATGACATATTTTTTCTTGGTAACATCAAGCCATGGCATACAATTGCTATAAAAGAATCAAATTCAGCTACAATGGATAAATGGCAATATTTTTATATGACTTGCATTATCATGATTATGAACTTTTATGGATAGAACATGCATTACTTTATGACCTGATTTGTGTATATCATCTATAAAATGTTTTATTTTAATCACTGCATTGGCATAATTGTACTTGATCCAATAAGATAGTACCTGGTTACTTACTGAGCTGTGTAGCTCATACCTTTTTATCTATTTTTTTCCTACAGATGATTAAGACCACTAGGAGCGGGGAGCTTGATGTTATTCAGGGTTGGGGTAATTGAAAATGTTATGTAATAATCAGATTTTAGAAGCTCTGTACTGTTCCAACTTCATGAACAATGTTATGATATTAGTAAATGAAACTATTTATTTTTATTATGAAATTTTATGTGGCTTCGTGTTATTGTGTGCATAAGATAGCAATAGCACGGCCGTGTCATGATCCGGATTTGGGGCGTGACAGTTACTTCTCCCATAGCAACTAAAGCCTGTAAAACAACAACAGATGGATAACTTCTTTTGTAACAAAATATAAAATATATAAAAAAATCTATCTCATCCTATTAAATTAAACTTTTGGGACAATTGGTGATTTTAAACATGGGATCAAAGCAGCGGTTCTGGGTTCGAACCCTGTCTCCGCACTCTTTAACCTCATTATTAAAAATTTTACATGTTGGGCTCACCCATTAAAGAAAACTCCGGCCCACATATGATGGCGAGTGAAAGAAAATATAAAATATATAAATTAATATACCTTATCCTATCAACTTAAGCTTTTGGGATAATTGGTGATTTTAACTGATTACCTACAATCACTTCATAAGCTAATCATGTTGGTAAGGAACATATTATTTTACCGGATTATTAGCAGCTACACCTCCATCAATAAGATTAAATTCCCTCACACTTCCATCTGAGTCTTTTGTTTGAAAGAAGTAAGATGGAAGGTAAGTAGGAGCTGCAGAAGTGCCAATGCAAATATCAGAAAGCAGAGCATCCAGAGAGCTGTTGTTCTTAACCTGTAAGATAAGAAGGAAGCCAGAGAGATTTTAACAATTGGAGCATCTCAAAGATATTAAAATTTGATAGAGTGGATTTAAAACAACTAACGGAAAAAGCAGAAGCATGAAACCAGTTATCTTTCTATCAACATTTCATTGGCATGATGGCACTTTGTCATTTATAGTTTACGCTAGTTAGCTCATGAGCAGACTTGTGGTTTTTGTCAGCACGTCTATTTTTTGAGAGAAATTTAAAAACATGTTTACGCCTTTACTTAATACTAATTTTCTTTTTGATGAAACTTACCCGAATTTATTAAAGAAAAAAGTTACAACATAAATGCAATTTTTAGTATCAGAATACATTGCTTTTAAGGTAAAACATCTCAAAAGCAAACATGAAAGACTAACTGCTAAACTACTCTAGGAGTCCATATCTAATTTGCTCCATGGCTCGCCAAAACTCTGGATTCCATTCTTTTTAGATAACAGCAACCGGCTTTGAACAACTTTGGAGCAATCCTGATTGTATTCCCCTTGAGGATGTATTATTTGTTGAAATTTAATATTTTGGAAAAAAGCTAGATGGGAGGTTATATATATATATATATATATATATATATATATATATATATATATATATATATATATATGTCTAAGGCTTATATAGGTAATCAAGATCTTTCTAGTACGTTAGATCTCATCCAAAAAGACAAGTGAGAAGATATTACTTAAATTCTTTGATTTTGTATAAATATTCAAAATTTTTCCGATTCATAAGTGTTATGGGACTAAAGACACGGGCTCTAACATACTCCATCTATTTAAGCTCTAAGATCCTTGCTAGGCTAAAAGATCCAAATCAAATCATAAATACAACAATTGGCTTGTTGTTAGCCCTCAAATGACCGGTGTCTTTTAATCTACGTGGATTATGGATCAGGTCTATTTTGATACTATTTATAATGATGCAAGATATTACCCAAAAAGATTAGAAAGAGAGCATTATTTAGATTCTTTAGCTTTATATAACTACCCTAAACTTCCCCTGTGCACAATCTATGTATGACTAAACACATGCTAACACAAAGTCTCGCATATATTTTTTTAAATATTTAAAAATTAGAACTATAATTGAATTATATAATTTACAATTTCTCTTTCATTTAAATATTTTGATGTTTTATCTAAATTTTACGTCCACAACTACAGATGATAAGGAAAAAAGAGAAAAAAAAAAGGAAGAACCTTGCGCTGTTATCCACAACTACAATATAATAGTTCATATTTCATTTTCTCAAAAGAATAATAATTCACGAAAAGAAAAAAGAGCTTACGATGTTCATAGCACTGAAGTTTTTCGGTGTCAAAAACGTGCAAGAGAACCACAGAGAGAGAGAGAGAGAGAGAGAGAGAGAGAGAGAGAGAGAGGGATGGAGGGAGACCTCGTAGGAGGAGAATATGGTCGGCTGGAGCCGCTTGATATCGAATGTTGGGATGACCACATTGATCAATGTCTGACGAAGCTTGGTATTCCCTAGTTTTCTCCGCACAATCTCATGAAGGTATTTGCCATTATACCGGGGCCCTGAGATAGCTCTTAGTATCTTTGCTGCTTGGCCTAATGGCCCTCTAAGAATTTCAAGAAAAAAGAAAGGAGAGAAAACCGATCATTTCAAGAAATAGTTCCTTTAAGCTTTCAAGTGTGTCCGAAGTTACCCAAAATTACGCGATATGATTACTGACCCGCATTGTGGGAAGATCTTGGGGGAATGTTTCACGTAAAAGTCCTTGATGTCCTTTGCAGCGAACATGGGGCGATTTTCTTCGTTTGGTGCAGTCAACATGGCCGTCACAAGACCCCCAGTGCTTGTCCCGGCAATCACATCAAAGTAGTCTGCAAGTCTAGCATCTTCGCCATCCAGTTTCTTCTCAAAACGCATGAAAAAAAGAAAATTATATTAGAAATGAGATATCTAACTGATCTCACCACGAAAAAACAGATATAGAGAGATGGTACAAGCAGCTAAGGAGAATGATCACTTTCTATTTGATTTCTTAACATGATTCTTTGCTATGTGCTGTTGATATTGAAGAACAATTCCTTGAACAATATCTTTATACCAACGTTTGACAATTGGTTGGTAATATATGATCCACTAACTTCTGTCAGGATAATGAATCATGAAATTTTCTTTTTTTAACAATTGTAGGTAAAACGTACTATGTTGAATGTTAGGTGAGTTTGCATGAAATTTAGTTGAGATGTCAGACAGGAATCTACTTGTGGATTGTGACGAGGAAGGTTATAATTTGATTTATTTTGTCCATCAGAATCTTGTTTTCCCTCCCTTTTTGTAAGGAAAAAAATCAATCAAAATATTTTAGAGAGAACTGTTAGTTAATTATAATGAGACAATTTGGCAGAAAAAGAATAAAAGGTGGAAAATGATGGATAAAGAACGTGTTACTGAAAATAGATCTTGAATTCTCAAGTTTATGGAAAACACACAATTTACATGTTGGATTATAAAAAGAAATTTCAACCATTTACAGTTTTCTATGCATTTATAAGCATCGAAGAAGCAAAAAAGCCATATGATACCGGTGCATATTAGCTCCGCTAGCTAAAAGATTTCTCACTTAAGCTGCAAACTGAGCAATCATTATGTCAAGAATAAAAATTCTAATAAGTGAAAATAATCTCCTGAGAACTAATTTTTTGTTTTGACACTGTTCAAAATATGCTTTTGTAACGAAGAGGACATTAAGAAAAACTTTGGCTGGAAGTTAGAAAAATTAGAAATGTTCTCAATTTTTAATAAGGAAAATCACTGCTTGAAAAAGATGATCTGTATAACATGTTTGACTGATCTATGAATATCATAGAAGTATCTTCGGCATGCATAAGATTTTGTAAACTAGAAAAATATAATCATAAAACAAAAAAACTATAGAAAAAATTAGGAAAACTGCCTCTAAAATCTAACACTAGCATAACAAATGGATAACTAGATCTAAGAAACAAAGAAAGTAGAAAATAAGAAAGAAATGATGAATCAGCAACAATTATCTAATTATTAGGTGTATCTTAATTTCTAGGAAACTGAAGATTTAATAAAATTATCTATGAGCATTTATATGGTTAATACCTGAAGTTCTGATTCTAGAAATGTAAGAATAGTTGCAGGGATGATTCCTTTAATTCCTCCTCCATCAATGCTGAGAATAGTGATTAGGTTTCCATAGGTTGGGGCCTGTATCTGACTGATGGATTTTGATTTTTGCATGATTGTTGAGCAGTTGCTGATCAACAATAAGGGAACTACTTTGGGGACACAAAAGTTTTAAGTGATCCAAGTAGGGATAGGTAGAAGTTTAAATAGACTTCGGCATACATGAGAAGGTTCGTAATATTCTTCTTCGGAGTGCTAGTCCAACATCGAAGATGATATACGTACTTTGACATTTTGAAATCAGCATGTGGCTGATATGACAAGCCGCCGTTGAATGATTCAATACGCGAAGGTGGCTCGTCAAAGGACGTATCATGATTGATTGCATAGAATAGAACAGTTGGATTAACTCTTTTAGAGAATTGTTGGTGAGAGAAACGATATTGATTGTTAGGTGGCTTTGTTGTGCTGAATTCTAAAATCTTTCAATAGTTGACCAAAAAAGAATTAAGAATGATTCCAAATGAGGGCATAAATACAAATTACAATTGAAAGAAGCCCTTTTATTTGATTATATTAGGCCTTCAGAACAATAAACATCATACAAAGCATTCTTTACTTTCATTGAATGATGTTGCTAAGCTGAAACTTAGCAAATACCTTTATATGGGTTTTGATCTCTATACTTAATTAATGGTAAAATTTAGTATGAAAGGAACTTGTTCACAGTCAAGTGATCTAATTGTGTTTTCTAATTTTTTTCTAAGATGGAAAATGGTAACGTGCTGAAGTATCTGAAAACCACTACTACTATAAATTGAGTCTACAGTTAAACCTAAAGCATACACAAAGTAAACCTGAAAACAGCCATAATCACTTGACCTAGCAAATTCTTGTCTTCTAAATTTTTGTTTATCTAGAATATGATTTTCCATAAATTTATTGTCATCAATAATTAAATCATATGTTGATTTATTGGCATAGCAAAATCTAACACCAATGAGATAATGATTTATCCACTGTATATTCAAAACTGGGATAAGTAATCCACTATATACGACAGTAAATTTCAAAATTGGGTTTTAGTTTTCAGTCTCATGCTGTTAAACGTAATGGATCTGCAGATTGCTTCTTTCTGTATAAAAAAAATCAGAAAATTAAGATGTGAACATAATGTAGAAGGATCTTTATGCAAGAATCTGTATTAGTTTTAGGATCTTTGTGCAAGCTTTTCTATGCCTTGCATTCATCAAGCAGTTGTCCTGATAATCTTCCAATGCTATTTGGTTTTCTAAGTCCTGTTAGCTTTGCATGAAACGGTTGACATGTATATCTTCTGCATATTTCATTTGAAGCTAAGAAGACCAATAATTTCCTTCTCATATTTGGATTTGATTCTCAAGATACTTGGTTTTTTATTTTGAAGATCTCTACTTCAAGGCATATTCTATCGATTCTTTGTTCTTCTTTTTGACAACTTTGTTAGCAATACAGAGAACCAAACCAATATCATCCAAGTGATATAGTTGTCAAACTTGCAGTTAGTTTTAAAGACGGGAGATTTGATGATGGATTGCATTTCTTAACCTTCAAAGAGGGTTAATTTTTTTTTGTATTGCAAACTCATTACATTTCAGAAAATTGAATATTTTACATACGGGCACCTTTTCAAGCTAGCCTGATTATATGTCTATATTCATATAATTGGTTGAATCAAGAGAGAGCTTTTAATTTGTTGCTTCCATGGACTTTAGGTCTTCACCTCTAATGCATATGAGTGAGAGTGAGAGACAGAGAGAGAGAGTCCAGCTTCAGCAAAACAATCATTAATAGTTACACAGGACTTTTATAATAGAATGAATGAATTATATTGCCTTTTAAAAATGTACTAATCTACAGAACTTTCCTTCTGGCAAATTTGCCTACAGTATCACAATGCTACTATTTCTTGGATTGCATGAACTAACTGCATCCACCATGAATACGTATATTGCTTGCATACAGTGTACAGTTGGCTTCTTCTCCCGTCAAGAAAGGAAAAATTTCATGAAGTTACAGTAACCGAGCGATGCTCATTAATGTTTTCTGGGCGTTTTCACATGCGGGGATCTTGACTCATGAAGTCTTCTTTCATGTGAAAGGAGTTTAGCAGACCTGCAAATATACACCAATTAGGTTCAACTAATCTTTTTGTCACAAATCTAAGTTGTTAAAAGAAGGTAGGAACAAACAGAAATGATTCTCTCTACCTTTTAAGAGCATCTTCGTTTGTTCCTTCTCCATTCCCTACTGTTTCAAACGCACCAGTCTCCAGGTTCACCCTTGAGACTGGTTTCTTCAACAACTGGTCACCCCTCTTAACGAGATCCTGTAAGTTGTCCTTCGTGGAGACATCAATTGTGAGACACGGGCTGAAGTCGGCAGCCCCTGCCGACTTCAGTCCCGTTCTCTTTTTGGAAGGCCGGAACAGAGGATCGCGATTTGCGATCCTCTCCGGCTCTTCCGGGGATGATCGGGGCGGGGATGTCGCTAGTCCCGCGGCACCCCCCCCCCCCTCCAGCTCATCCGCGGCCGAACCGCGGCCGCGGATCTCGCTAGGCCGCCGCGATCTTCGCGGCGGAGAGCCATCACGAGGGGGGTGATAAAAACCCCCCAAATCCTCCTCCCTAGGGCAAACCGAGCCCTCTTCCTCCTTCTCTTTCCTCCTTCCCTCCTCCTCCTCTCCGATCGGTGTGTCTTCCCGACCGAGCGCCGCCCGGATCCCCTCCGCGAGCTTCCCCTGCTCCGAGATCCAACCCCTCGGCTTCAAACATCGCCGCCGTCGCTTGACGCCGGACCGAGCCTCCCTCGGCCGGGATTTGCCACCTCCGTCGACCGCCGGTAAGCCCTCCTCCGTCAAGATCCTCCTCTCCTCTGTTTCAGCCCAAGCAGCCGAGATCATCATCTCGGTTGCTTCTCCTCCCCGTCGGTCCCTGCAACGCCGCCGGCCGCCATGGCGGCTGGCTGGCAGTCGATCGAGGGGTGGCCCCTGGCCACCCAAGCCGGCCACCCCCGCCGGCCACCTCCCTCTCTCCTCCGTCTCTTCTTCTCCCCCTATTCGTGGGGGGGAGTTTGGGGAAGGAGGAGGCCCATCACGGGCCAAATTGGGCCGTTGGGCCCAGTCCATTGCAGGCCCAACTTGGGCCCAGTCCAGTCCGGTTGGGCCCAGTTGGGCAATACCCCCATGGGCCCAACTTGGATCCAGATCAAACCCGAGAATCCGAACCCGAACCCGAACCCGAACCCAAACCTGAACCTGAACCTGAACTGGAACCCGAACCCGAAACCCGGGATCCGAAACCCAAACCCATTTGACCAATAAACAGATTTTTTGCAGTTAAGCCCTTGGCAGTATGCTATTTCAGAAATAGGGACTCCTGTAATTTGTATTTGATCCCTATAGGAAAGATTTATTACATAAAGACCCCCAACTATATTTATTTAGTCCCTTCACTCAAGTTTTATTATAGAATAGTACCCTGTAATTAAGTATTAGTCCCTGCAAAAAAATCTTATTGTATAAATGAACAAATTAGAAGCCAACTGAGGATGATAGTGTTATTTTGATGATTAACAAGCAATTATCTAGAGCATGCTATAAGTTAAATTGATACTTCATTTATAAGTTCATTACTCTCAGTATATTTGTATAAATTGATATAGATATATTTCATTGTTCATTTGAATGAATCTAACCTTGAGAATGCAGCAAAGTGTGAATTGAGTCGACCTAAAGGATGATTAGATCGACCCCGGCACATCAAGAAATCATTTGGCACACTTCTGCAAATATGGCATAGATGAACAGTGAGTTGGGTCGACCCAAGGAAAGCATGAGTCGACCCAAACATCAAGATCCTCAAACAACTCAAAAATGGTTCTCTGGATTTTCTGAGAGGGTCGACCCAAGAAGAAGTTGAGTCGACCCAAGTAAACCTTGAGTCGACCCAAAGAAAGGTTGAGTCGACCCAAGGGATGGAAGGCTGAAAATTGAGGTTTCTGTGGTTACTGAGAGGGTCGACCCAAGAAATGGTTGAGTCGACCCAAGGTTCTGAATTTTCTGAAAGTTGGGTCGACCCAAGAAAAGTTTGAGCTGACCCAAGGTTTGAGTCGACCCAAGAAAAGTTTGAGCTGACCCAAGGTTGGGTCGACCCAAAGAAAGGTTGGGTCGACCCAAGGGATGGAAGGCTGAAAATTGAGGTTTCTGTGGTTACTGAGAGGGTCGACCCAAGAAATGGTTGAGTCGACCCAAGGCCAAGTTGGGTCGACCCAAGGACAGGTTGAGCCGACCCAAACACGGGCTGAACATAACGGCTAGTTGTGCAGAAATGCTTTTTGGACTCCCAACGGCTATAAACGGCTAGTTTCTTCAATCCAACGGTCAGAAAGGACTATTTGGAGGTTGGAGAAGTATTTAAGAGGGAGTATTCATCAGAGGAAGTAAGCTTTTGGGGAAAATACATCAAGTGCATTCAAGAGAGAACCCTAGTAAGACAAGCTTCATCAAGAGCTTCATTCAAGAATCAAAGAAAGGGATTGAGCAGATTCAAAGAGGCATTAAGAGCTCCTTCCCCCATTGAAGAGTGAAGCTTCCTTGACCAAGAAGAGCAAAGCGACTTCAAAGCGATAATTTCTTTCTAACTCTTCTTGTTGTTCATATTGCTTTATATGCTCATCTAGGAGTTTAAATCTTTTCTTTTCATTTGTTTAAACACTTTGTAAAGGTTCGTTGGTAAGCCCGCAAAACCAACAAAGGTTCGTTGGTAAGCCCGCAAAACCAACAAAGGTTTTTGGTGAACCCGGAAAACCAAAGTTGTATAGGTTCGTTGGTGAGCCCGCAAAACCAACAAGGTTCTTGGTGAGCCCGGAAAACCAAGTGTATAGGTTCGTTGGTGAGCCCGTAAAACCAACAAGGTTTTGGATTGTGAGCCCGGAAAACAATCCTACTGTAATCCGAGGGGTTATAGTAAAATTCCCAAGGGGACGCTTGGGGAGTGGACGTAGGTGCCTTGGGGTGCACCGAACCACTATATATCGCTGTGTTTGTGTTGTGCTTGTTCTTATGCTTATTCTTGCATTATCTTTCATCTTTACTCTAGTTTAATTCATTCAAGTAATTTATGAAAGCATTCACCGCACTTAATTACGAAAGTTTTTAAAAGCACTAAAATTTAGAAAAACCCAATTCACCCCCCCTCTTGGATTGTCACCTTGGGCAACAAGTGGTATCAGAGCAAGGTGCTCTAATAGTACCCATTGATCTCACAATCAAGAGTTAAAGATCATGACAACCCAAGTGGGATGTTCTATACGAGAGGGACAATTAATTGATAGACCACCTCTATTTAATGGCACAAACTACACTTATTGGAAAGCTAGAATGAGGATATTCATTCAAGCTTCAAACTATGAATTATGGTACATCATTACCAGAGGCCCTCACTCACTCTCTCACACTATTAATGAAAAAGACTTAGCACAATTGAATGCTAATGCTATGAACATACTATATTGTGCTATCCATGAAACTGAATTTAATAAAATCTCTGCATGCTTATCTGCTAAGGAAATCTGGGATACTTTAGAAAATATCTATGACAATATTCAGATTAGCTCACATGTGCTTCAATTACATACTAACAGTGAGCCTGCAGAAAACGATGTTGAATCTCCCAATCCGGAAGAAAGAACAACAAATGAAGAATTCGGTGATGAAAACAAGGATCCATACCCAAACACCGAAAAATTCAAAAGCTTCCTAAAGACAAAGAAGAAGAGGAAGCAAGAAGAAAGGAAGAAAGAGATAAAAAGCAAGAAAGCCTTGACCAAGGAAGAGTCAAGCAAGAAAATGAAAGTGAGGAGCAACAATAATGATACTAGCTCCAAAGAACTACAAGAGGTAACTAACTTATGCTTTATGGCACAAGAAGATAAGGTAAAATCTGAATCTGATTTCACACCTAATGAATTTCAGGAAGAATTCTCTTATGATGAACTATTAAATGCTTTTCATGATTTGTATGGTGAATGTAGAAAATTAGCTACGAAAAATAAAAATCTTAAAAAGATAAATCTGGAAATGTCAGAAGAAAGAAATTCTTCCGCTAAAATGAGAGACAAATTAAACTCTGAGAATGAACGCTTAAGATTAAATTCGGAAGAATTGATTCAGAAAAATCAGAATTTAATTAAAGAAAATCAAAACTTAAGTGAAGAAGTTAACCAATTGAAATCTTTTATTAACAAATTCACTGTAAGTTTAGAAAGATTAAAAACGATGTTTGAAAGCCAACATGCTGTTTTTGATAAATCAAGACTTGGTTGGATTCCTTTGCTCAATAATAAACCCCTAAAGAAAATGGTTATCAATTCGCCAAGCAAACCATCAAATAAGATAACTTATTTCAAACATAAAAAGATTGGGCATAAAAACTTTACCTATGGTTCTAATACAAGCAAATCAAATGATAAAATTATTACAATTAAACAGATTTGGATTCCAAAAGGAACCATATGCACTAACTCCCAAAGACCCAAGCAAGCTTGGGTACCTAAAATGAAAAACTGAGATTATCTTGCAAATGTGTCAAAGCAGCCCTTGAAACTCATGTGAAACTCTTAATTGGGTGCCATGGCACGTGACTTATAAATAAATTTTATTTCATCATTTGTGAATGTAATTTAAATTGTCATTTTATGTCTTGATATGCTTAACTTTATAAATTCAGTTAGGCTATTGAATATTTATTAAATGCCTTGTATGTATGACAAATCTTATCTACACGATCTTAGCATGAAATTTTCTAGTGCTTGCATGATGATAAGAAAACAATGAATGAATATATATAACTTTCTTCTTCAAGTTTTTAAAATCTAAATTTTCTCTCTAGTATAAATGATAGATGCTGATTTCATGCCTTCATGTTAAAACTTCATTGAGCATAATCTTTGTATCCATGATTAATATCTTTCTCTAAAATTATCTCAAATTCTACTGATTAATTGTAACATGTCATGCTTAACTTGATCATAAAAATCTTTTAAAGCATGAATATTAATTCTTTTAAACTATCACTCATAAGTCAAAATAAAATCCTAATTGCTCTAAAAGAAGATTGCTCAACTCCCTGAAACATGATTATTAGTGTTGAAAACTAAATCATAATCAAAATTTTTGATAGAAACAACTGTTTAAGATAATTTGATTAAAACTCAACTTGTATATCTTATTGATAATTATCTTAAGCAAATAGAATCTAAGCTAAATTAATTCTGAAAATAAAAATTTTTTTTTTTCTTGATTGCCTCACATGCTTGTCCTTGAACCATTTTACTTAATGAAGTTATCTCTTTAGTTCAAGTGACTTGTGCTTATATTTAGACAATCTCTTGAGTAAAGTGACTTAATATTCAATTATTGTCATATCTTATGTTGAGTCATCTAGCTAAGAAATATATTGTATGAATGTTTTGTATCTTGAAGAAACTAATGACTTTCCTTCAAGAAAGAAAAAGATTTCATTAATGATACAGGATTTATGAGCAAGAAATTTCAACTTGAAGGACACCTCGATGAAAGATACAATAAACATTCCCTTGCAAACAAAAAAAAGAGATTTTCTTCAGCCAAGGGTGTAAAGAATCTAAAAGGTATTTGGCTTGAAGAATGCTAAATGCATTGGTAATCTAAACCCTTCTCTTGTGAGTTAGTTGAGCAAAATTAATAGTCTAAAATTATATGGTAGCATGATTAAACATTTAATTGCTAATCTTCTTGATATCATGCTTCATTCTCATGCTAATGATAATTGTTTCATGGTATGATTAAATTGAAGTTCACTTTTGCCTATATAATGCATAACCATGAAATACACAAGTTTATGCCTCAAGTTTCTAATTCAAAATAACTTGTGATAAGCTATGAATCATTGGGCATAATGAAAATGCTGTTTGCATGATATATATTTATATGCAGCATATTAGATTAATTCTTTATTCTGCTCTTTCATGTAACTACTTGAAAATAACAAAAAGAGAGAGAGATAAAGAAAAAGAAAATGAACATTGCTCAGAAGAAGTAAAAGCTAAGTAAATACTCCAATCTTAAGTAAAAGCAGCGCAAGCATAATATATTCAGCATATTTGTGAGACTTGTGTGAACATTCTTTTGGAAGGGATAAAATCCGTAATTAATTATATTTAACTAGGGAGAGTTTGGAGTGAATATCTTGTTGCTAAAGAGAACAGTTTAACATTTCTACATTGCTCATTATAGGGATGGTGCCAATGGGGAGGCTAGTGGTAGTACCCGGCACTATTTGACCCAACTATTCGGTGTAGGGCATATTAGGGACGGCACAAGAGGGAGGCTAGTGGTAGTACCTCGTGCCCCTTCCAACTCCACCGGATAGGGAGCAAATAGAATATAGAGCATAGAAAAGTAAAACCGAAAAATAAATGAAGATAATCAAAATGTTCATTGAATGGTTAAAGAAAGAAATTAAAAATTTGGGGAATGAATGATAAATAAATGAAAATATATAAGAAGGTTGTGAAAAATCAAATGAAGTTTCAATCACTTGAAAACACACCTTAAGGATAAAATCAGTGCTAAATTGTATTTAAATAAAAAAAAAATTTATTTGAAAAGAATTGATTTTGATCCATGACATGCGTGTTATGTTTTGCATACTTTGAATTATATATTTTCAATATTCAGTTTGAAATGCTTCATGCTTGAATAATTTGATTGAAACATGTTTCTACCAATAGCAAATTTATTTTTCTTTATAACACTCATAATTTGGAATAAGCCTTAACTTTGTATACAAGTTTTTGCTTCACCTTTGACTTCGAAATAACTTGTGCCTCAAAGCCTAATGAAAATTGTTTTACTTGTATTCTATACTCATCAATGATATGTTGGATTTCTCTTGTACTCTCTTGATCAAAAATAAAATTTCTTATTAAATCGGTTCCAATGCTTGAATATTTGAAAAATTACATAAAGAATTTTTCTAAAAATATTTTTGAAAGAAATTTTAGATTTGTCGTTCATGATCACCTTTGAAATCTGAAAGTTGAATATATTTATAAAAAGAAGAAGAAAAGGATAATCTGAATTTGCAAATTAGGCAGAATGAATTGATTATAATTTATCTTTCAACTTGCCTAACATTAGTACATAATGTCCTCCAATTTGTACCAAAATTCAATATGAATTACAAAGATTCTGGATGTGCTCTAATGTTTTTGAAATATGTGTTTTCAATCTTAATGATTTAAGATGAGCTACAATGTGAAGATACATATCTCAAATTACAACTTTGAAAGCCTCCTTGAGAATCTTTATGAAATTCAGAATCTGATTTTGTATAAAAGCTTAAACTCAATATGAATTTCTAGATAAAACTACAGCTTAAGAAAAATAGAATAATTCTGATGCCTTGATTGCTTGCCCCGATACGCATCTAAAACATATCATTTCTTATCTTCAAAGTGTACTAATATTGGTCTGAATGATGTGTCTTTTGATGATCTTGATTGCAAACAAATATTTTTAATATATGATTTTATTTTAATATTGAAAAGATTTATTGTGCTTCATATATTCATTGCTGAAAAACTATGACTAAGAAATTAATACTTTGAATATACACTCCTGCATAATTAAATGCTTCCATCAAAAAAAAAAACTATTTTTAAGAAAAGAGTGAATGATCTTAAGTCTAGAAATATTTCAGCTCACTCAAATGATTCTTAAAAGAAAGAAAATGTAAATACTTTTGAAAGAATTTGAGCTTCAAATGAATCATTTTCTGATTAATATTTCAGTACATTTTCTCAAAGATTAAGAGGAAGCATAACTTGTTCTTAAAAGATTAAAAAGAGTGATTGCTATAAATTTTGAATAATTCTAGATCACTCTACATTCTTGATATCATAAAGTTTCAGTTTTATTCACGTTTATCATTAAAATCTGAAATTCAACAAAAGATAAGAATAATTAAAGAAGAATGCATCTTTTAAGGGGGAGCTTTAGATATTCAGTATCTTATCCTAAAGTTACTTTAATTTGATGCATACCTTGAATTTTATGGATTAATTAATTAAGAGGGAGAAAGAAAATTTCAGAGGGAGAGATCATATAGAACTTAATCATGTAAATTTACAACTAAAGATAAGAGAAAGAATACTAAATGTAAAGTGGTATTAAACTTTGTGCTTCATTGAATATATTTTGAAAGTTGGATTTTTATCTGTACTTAATTTGTAAACCACTTGTTTTGAAAACTAAGTGAAAAGGATTCCAGTTGTCTTAGCATTGAAAATTTACTTTGGAATCCACTAATGATCTCTTATTGGCTTGCACTTTAGTGTTTCAATCCTGAGCCAATCCATTTTAATTGATTTTGATGC